>NC_085137.1:508867783-509117783 GCF_035046485.1 Aedes albopictus | reverse complement strand
TTCGTCATCGACATAACCGTCATCATTGAAAATTCAAAAGCAGTTTTCTTGTTCAAAGCTGAAAGTTCCGCAGTGAAAATGTATTCACTGTATTGCACATACCGAATAAAGTACAGTGAATATTTTTTCAAAGCAAACATTCAAGTTTTGAGCGAAAACTGCTTTCCAATTTTCAATGATGACGATTATGTCAATGACGAATCCTTCAACCTTAAGTAACGGTAAGTAAAGGTAAGTGCCAGGTCTTCTCCACACCTGAATAACTTGAATATGTTGTGAACCAGCCCTAAATCACTTGAATTAATGTGAACCAGCCCTGAACCAGCTCTGAATCACTTGAATATTTAATGAATCAGATCTGAATCTCTTAAATGTGATGTGAATCTGCCCTGAATCACTTGAATATGATGTGAACCAGCCCTAAATCCCTTGAATATGAAGTGAATCAGATCTGAATAACTTGAATATAATGTGAATCAGCTGTGAATTACTTGAATATGAAATTAATTAGATCTGAATCACTTGAATATGATGTGAACCCGCCCTGAATCATTTGAATATGAAGTGAATCAGATCTGAATCACTTGAATATGATGTGAATCAGCTATGAATCAGTTGAAAATGAAATGAATCAGACCTGAATCACTTGAATATGATGTGAACCACCGCTGAATCACTTGAATATGAAGTGAATCAGACTCGAATAACTTTTTTTTAACTGTATTATCGAGATTTAAGTAACGGTAAGTAAAGGTAAGTGCCAGGTCTTCTCCACACCTGAATAACTTGAATATGTTGTGAACCAGCCCTAAATCACTTGAATTAATGTGAACCAGCCCTGAATCACTTGATTGTGAAGTGAATCAGATCTGAATCACTTAAATATGAATATGATGTTAACCAGCCCTGAATCACTTGAATATGAATCGGGCCTGAATGCTCACCACCGTCACCTGACTACAGAATGCGAACCAAACTGCTTGTCAAGGACCTTCTAAATAACTTTGCCTAAGGCTTAAACTTTCTATCTTATCGAGATCGGGGGATAAAGCTGTTTAAAATGTGTATGTAAATGTTTACATGCTCACTAGCCTCACCTAGCGACAGAATTGTGAATAAAATTGCTTGCCCTTATGAATCAAAAGATCTTTTGGACAACTTTGAAAAATACTCGAACTTTCTATCTTATTGGAATCGCTGGTTAAAAATGCTCATAAGCGTCACCTGGCGGCAGAGATGCGCGTCAAACTTTTTGTCTCTAAGATTTCAAAGACCTTCTGAACAACTTTGCTGAAGACTGTAGCTTTGAAGATTATCAGGATTTCAAGACATAGCAGCATGAATTAACTAGTTTTCAGGTGATGATAAACTTTTTTGAAGAAAGGGGGGGGGGATTTGCTGATGTAATTGAGTGTTGCAATATTTGTTCAAGTGAGTCCGTGCTTACGACAGATAGTGTAAGTGGAATGAATTACTTAACTAACGAGAACAGAGGTTCACAAACTTTCTCAGGTTTCTGCCCACTTTAAAGGGTCCTAGAATTTGGAAAATTCACCTAAATTTGATCTGATGACTGCAGTGATGCCAAACAATAAAACGACACTATTTTATTTTGCCATCAAAATATCAATGCTTTTCATTTGAGCAAACATTTTTTCTCTCTGTGGCAGCTCAATTTCGATAAGTATGTGGTCAATAAGAACTCCTGAAATTTTGAAGATAGTGCGGAATACTATTTGGACCATTGTTGCCATGTTCTCTTGTTATTTTTATGCTACGAATTTTCTCGTTATTAGGAGCAGTTGAATGTTTTGGTTTAATTTAAACCAGTAAAACAACGGGCTTTAAAATCAACAAACCATATTACATAGGTAGTAGACTTGCTCCAACTGAATACATCATTAGAGTCTGGGACTGGAGACGAGATGAATGACAATATGAAGTTCACTATATTCCTTTAAAAGGGACTCTTTATAGTTTACTGAGAATTGGTGATTTCAATCATTCTATAGAGGTTAATATTTGAGGATTTAAATCCGAATTTGTGATTGTATAAAACGGATGTTAAAATTCATAAAACGGATGCTCAATGACGTCCTTTAAATTCTGCTATACCTTCATAATTGTCCAAAAGAAGAGAACATGTTTTGTTCCAGTAGCATCGTAAACCCATTTCTCAACAGCTGCAGGAGAAGCCGTCATCTTGAAACTATCTTGGAAGCTTCTCGCTATCGACAGTACCACTCGGTACTCGGAAGATGACGCTTTCATTTCAATTAATTAAAAGCCATGTCAACAAATTGTGTGTACTTATGAGTGCTGCCTACAAGTTTGTACTGCCTCTATGCCAGAATGAGATCTCATATACATAGTTTTAGGTAGTAGTAGTAGACGTCTTCGTCGGGATTGAAGCGCTTTCGTTCGACTTGGGCTTTCCAGAGGAAACAATGCTCTCATGCCTTATTGATTGCAATTTGCACAGAATCACTTTCTTGGCAGTGGTTTAAGTGCACCGCTTTATAGTTTCTCTACTGGTGGAGATTTGCTGCACTGCACTGGAAGCTGCCTACCTATTGAACCATTAGACGATGGAGGAGCTGTTAGGATCTAACTCTTGAGCCTGCAGGACTTTCGTCATACCAACTGGATGCGATGCAATCTTGATGAAGAGGCAATTTATCCGTATATTTTATTAAATATGTGTGTTTATGAAAGGCTTTTAGCAGTCAAGTACCAGTCGCTTAAAACCGATGCACGTGTAGGCGGACTACAGGCGGCCTGCAGCAGTAGCAACTTCCAAACTAGGCGAAAAAGGCACACCTCGACGACGGTACGAACAAGTAAATTAACGCCTCCCTTTTTCTTGACCTGCCTTTCTCATTAGCGTACGCTGACTTGAACCCACAATGAATCATCTTGGCAACCAGCGCTCCTGGTTGATTAATCCTAGCCTCAGCATTAACATAGCCTTAGTCAAGAGCTCTTGAACACTTAGCCAGCCGTCGTCGTCGTCGCGTCGCGTCGCGTTGGTAGGAATAAGGAGGTAGTAGGAGAACATAAGCAACTCGGCGAAATAAATCATCTACCTAATTTGGACTAATATGCTACGACTTTGGCGGGCGAGGTACTCTGCTCGGAGTAGGAGCAACCGGAATCTTCTGCAGACTATAAATCTGTCACGAACTACTTCGGGACTCACGGACTCCGGGAGCGAGCGGTGATTCCCTCTTACGCCATCGCATCGCCACCCCAAAGCTGCTCTTGGCAGTTTTTAATGCTTCGCTGGTTGTACCTCGCCGACAGGGAGCAAAGTGGAGGAGTTAGATGCTTCAAGCGTGGACAAAAAAACGGGAATTGTCGTGTAATTGTAGCGTAGTAAAGCGTGTAGGTGTGAGAAAAGAGCATAGTTATTATGGCTGCTGTGAGGAGCTGGTTTGTTATGCAAACGAACGATTATATGATAATTTGTGGGTATAGCTGTTGAATGAAGGACAAAGAATCAATGTTTTTCAATGAAAAAGGAAATCAGTCGGAAAGACTTATAGCATCTTCTATATGTGGAATGAGATATGGACACATATCTCTATTCACTTGGTTTTCCAAGCAAACCCAACATACATGTATCCGTCGAGAATCTTTCGATTTACTGTCCTATTAAAATGACTCAATATCTTACGTAATATGTCGTAATCTCATATTTATATTTGTAATTAAAACTGTTTAAATAATGCGTGACAAGTCCATGTCTGAAATGCTTCACATGTTATTAGCGTGAGGCAGACAGAGCCAAAACATAGCGTCCCCGGTACAATTAGCATCAATATCACCGCCAAAAAGCCGTCACTCACTCTGTTGTCCGAAATCCATCATCTTCAAAGCTGAAACCCGGGACGCATCTCAACGCACACATCAGCACACGGTCGGTCGTGCAAATTGGTCATCGCGCTTCGGTGGCATTTCTCATTTTCGACCGGCTATCTTCATTATCGCAACACGACGACGCTCTCACGGCAGATTGAACATTGTTGGGCCGGTCGACCGCCCATACGGGGCAGCAATAATCACATTTTACGAGCTTGCGATGAACTGGCGGAAAAAGAACCGTCTCACAACATATGCCTTAATTGAGTGCCCGGCCGGTGCGTGCGTGGACCCTCTGGTGAGGTGGTGGGTAGTACCAACCGGGCGACGTCATCATCGCGCGCTGATGCAGTTGCAATTTACAGTCATGGGGTCAGTCTTTCCACCTCCAGCCAGCTCCACCGATCATTGACTGCTGGCTGGTCACTGGATTTATTCCGGCTCGTAAAACATCAAAAAGCGAACACCGAAAAGGTAATCAGTCGCACACTGCATACATGTCGCTGACCTTTTGACTTGGGGAGCTCTCCCGTCCCGCAGGTTTCCGTCAGCACACCGAACCGGTGGTGCGTGTGAATGCAGTTATACCCACTGCACTCCAGGATCACATTGGCAGTACCGCATGAACGGATTCTCGTCAGCCATGAACATGTACATGCACAAGCCCTGATCAGACGCGGTCTTTCCGACCCGAAGTTGAAAAGGGATGTCACACCCTGTATCGAACGCGATAAATGAATTAGGGGCCAGGGGCTTGAGTTTCACTGCATGTTCGGCTCATGAACTGAAACCGAAAGAGAAAAAAAAACTCTCATCGATTGGAATCGGTGAAGATGACGATTATTTACTTATTTTTTACGAAGTTCGTAAACCGCAAACCTTTTTTCTGCAAATTAAATGCATCCACCGAAAGCGACCGACCGTCAGTTAGCAAACAATATTTTGTGACACAGGAGAGCTAAAGTGAACGAAAGTTGGTCAAAACTTATTTTGTTTCTTGTGTCCACTTTTCGAGCCATCTAACCAGAATAACATTCTTGATTAAGTGGACATTAACAGGAAGTTCATCTCACATTTTCAATATAATACGGTGTGAGAGTTGATACAGCTGCTCATAACCATGCTTGAGAAGCCCGGCCGGATGTTTGTCCATCACAGCAGATTAGCAGTAGTTCTTCGGCTCTCCTCGTCTAGCGTTGGCGGTTCCACAGCCTGTCCGTCGTCATCGATTCGTATTCGTGTCTGTTGCTTTTCCGTTCCCACCGTTCAGCAATTCCTCGAGGTGCTCTCTCCTCTTGGAAGCCACCATTGTTTTGTCTGTCAGCAAGTTTCCATCACGGTCGTTGCACATGACAGGAAAAACGCGCTGTTTTTCTCCGCACGCCATTAAGAGTTTCGTAAAACCTCCGCATATCATTCTGTTGCAAACTGTGTTGCGGCTGAGCAATAACATTCTCCTCATGCTCTCTTCTCTTTTTGCGGTGGATTCGTTTTTCGACTATTCTTCTCTATATCGCTCACTGCTCCAGCATCCGGCACTGCCAACATTCTCTCTTCCGACCAGAGCTACCATCGAGGTTACTTCAAGTTACTTGCTGAGTAACCAGCTCTTGAAATAAAAAAAAAAAAAACTCCCTGCCAGTATGGCGCCCAAGGAGTACCCCAGTAATTCCTCGGAAATGAATCTACAGACTTAAAAAAAATATCAAATGAATTGAATCATGGATATCTTTCTTCAGATATTACTTCATGCTTTAGAATTTTCTCGAATGTTTATTTTTAGAGATTACCCCAGAAATTAATTAAAGAACTCCTTTTTAAACTTTTCTTGAATTTCTTACGCAATTGAAGGGGTTAGAAGCAAAGAGGCGAAAATTACCCATTTTTGAGCAAATGAGGATTAAAATTTATCATCAATTTTGCAATTTATACAAAATGAATGCAGTTTCAAAATCAACCGTATTTTCTCCGATTTATTGTAATTTTTCCAATTATCGTAAAATCGTTTTTTTTATATGCTCAACTCAAAATCAACAAAATGGTCACTTACACCCCTTTGCAACTGGGTCTCTCAATTGCTGAATGGATTCCTTTAGAAAATCTTTGAATAAAATCCTTTCAGAAAGTCTTCTACGGATTCCTCTTGAAAGAACATCTGTTATGGATTTTTTCCAGAAATTACTCTAGAAATCCTTTAGAATTATCTCTAGAGGATCCTTAAAATCTCTAGAGGATCCTTAAAAAACTCCCGTAGAAAAGCTTCCATGGATTTCCTCAGAAATTCCTCCGTAAATTAATTCAAATTCCTTACGAGCATTCTTCAGAAAATCATTTTCGGATTTCATCGGAAGTGCTTCCAGCAATTCCATCAGAAAATCGAAAGTTTAGAATTCCTTCAGAAATTTCCCACGGATTTCTTTAGAAAATCTTCCGCGGAATCCTTTAGGAATCTCTAAAAGAAATCCGCCAGGGATTACTCCTCCTGTAACTCTGCCAGGGATTACTTCAGAAATTCTTTTGGGGATTCGTTTGGGAAACCCTTTGATGGTTGCTCCAGGGATTTCTTCAAAAATCTCTACAGGAATTCAGAAACTATTCTAAAGATTTTTTCATAAACTCATTTAACGGTTTCTTCGAAAAATCTTCCGGAGATTCTTTCAGAAATTCGTACAGGTAGTTCTTCTCCACCAGTCAACCAGAAAGTTGTTCAGGATTTGCACTAAGAATTCCATTGAAAATTCCCATCAGAATGTGTCCAGAAACTTCTAAAGGGATTTATCCAGAAAATCCTGCAGAAATTCCTCCAGAGATTCTTTCAGGATTTCCTCCAAATATTCTCCATGTATTTCCCCAGAAGTTTCTCCGGCATTTCCTTTAAGGACAACTCTTAGAATTCTTTGAGGAATGTATTCAGAAATGTTTCCTAGGAATTTCCACAGGAATTTCTTTAGAAACATTTTTTTTCAAGGAATCGTTACAGAAGCTTATATGTATAAGCGTTTTTCGGGTATTCCTACAGAAAGTCCTTCAGAAATATATCCGAAAATTGCTTCAGAAATGCAATTCTTTCAGAAAATCACATCGCGGTGTTGTATTTTGTTCAACACGTTGAAAAAATCTCGCTTTCTGTACTCAGCTTTACACAGGTGCAGGCAGTGGTGGCCAACCGCACGAGTTACGGAATGTTAAGATTGCTTATGAAACGTTTTGAGAATGTTCCGACGATCTTCTCTAGGTATTTCTGTATGAAGTTTTTTCAAAATTTACTGCAGGGATTTCTCCAAGAAGTATACAGGGTATTTTTTCAGATATTTCTCTAGAGTTTCATGCGAAAATATTCCCTGAGATTTTTACAGAAATTTTACAGGAGATTTCTTCAAAAAAAAATCCTTCAGAGATTCTTTCAGTAATTCCCGCATGGATTTTTTCTTATATTCCGTCAGGGACTCTTTCAAAAACATCTTCAAAGACTTCCTTAGTCAGAGTTCAAGGGATCTCTTCAGGAATTTCAGTGTGGGATTTCTTCAACATTTCTTTCATAAAATTTAACAGAAATTCATCGAAAATTTTTCTCAAAATAGTCCTACAGAGCAGTGCTGAAAAATTCATTTCGTCATATCTAAATTCAATCACCAACAGCTTCTTTTAGATATGTCAATTTCTTGATTTTGCTTTGGCTGACCAAGCCATGTGGGAAATTACACTGTTGAAAATGCTTTGACATCCATGTGCACAACAGAACATGTGCTCGATGAACAAATTGAGATTTGAAATTATGAAAAGAAATCCACGTACTCCGGTGAGACTCGAACTCACGACTCCCAATTCGCTAGACGGGCGCTTCTATTCCTTCAAGCTACGGAGTCACTCGACTATCTCCGTCGCCAGCAGGCCTAGAACTGAACTCGATTCCACAATCGCACATGGTTATCTTCTTTTCACAATCCAAACCCCCTTCGGATGGGATTAGATGAACATCTAACACATTGTCTGTTGTGCACATGTATGTCAAAGCGGGAGAGGAAGTTATTTTTAATTGTCGAGAGCTTCGGGCACTGCCTTCCAATCACTTATTGGTATGGCAATTAGTGTGCAGTCGGACTCTCGACGGGTCGGTCCTCGGCCGACCGAATACGGTAAGGGTGACCGTAGCACCTTACAAATGTCAATTTCTTGATTTTGCTTTGGCTGACCAAGCCATGTGGGAAATTACACTGTTGAAAATGCTTTGACATCCATGTGCACAACAGAACATGTGCTCGATGAACAAATTGAGATTTGAAATTATGAAAAGAAATCCACGTACTCCGGTGAGACTCGAACTCACGACTCCCAATTCGCTAGACGGGCGCTTCTATTCCTTCAAGCTACGGAGTCACATACATGTGCACAACAGACAATGTGTTAGATGTTCATCTAATCCCATCCGAAGGGGGTTTGGATTGTGAAAAGAAGATAACCATGTGCGATTGTGGAATCGAGTTCAGTTCTAGGCCTGCTGGCGACGGAGATAGTCGAGTGACTCCGTAGCTTGAAGGAATAGAAGCGCCCGTCTAGCGAATTGGGAGTCGTGAGTTCGAGTCTCACCGGAGTACGTGGATTTCTTTTCATAATTTCAAATCTCAATTTGTTCATCGAGCACGTGTTCTGTTGTGCACATGGATGTCAAAGCATTTTCAACAGTGTAATTTCCCACATGGCTTGGTCAGCCAAAGCAAAATCAAGAAATTGACATTTGTAAGGTGCTACGGTCACCCTTACCGTATTCGGTCGGCCGAGGACCGACCCGTCGAGAGTCCGACTGCACACTAATTGCCATACCAATAAGTGATTGGAAGGCAGTGCCCGAAGCTCTCGACAATTAAAAATAACTTCCTCTCCCGCTTTGACATACATGTGCACAACAGACAATGTGTTAGATGTTCATCTAATCCCATCCGAAGGGGGTTTGGATTGTGAAAAGAAGATAACCATGTGCGATTGTGGAATCGAGTTCAGTTCTAGGCCTGCTGGCGACGGAGATAGTCGAGTGACTCCGTAGCTTGAAGGAATAGAAGCGCCCGTCTAGCGAATTGGGAGTCGTGAGTTCGAGTCTCACCGGAGTACGTGGATTTCTTTTCATAATTTCAAATCTCAATTTGTTCATCGAGCACATGTTCTGTTGTGCACATGGATGTCAAAGCATTTTCAACAGTGTAATTTCCCACATGGCTTGGTCAGCCAAAGCAAAATCAAGAAATTGACATTTGTAAGGTGCTACGGTCACCCTTACCGTATTCGGTCGGCCGAGGACCGACCCGTCGAGAGTCCGACTGCACACTAATTGCCATACCAATAAGTGATTGGAAGGCAGTGCCCGAAGCTCTCGACAATTAAACATAACTTCCTCTCCCGCTTTGACATACATGTGCACAACAGACAATGTGTTAGATGTTCATCTAATCCCATCCGAAGGGGGTTTGGATTGTGAAAAGAAGATAACCATGTGCGATTGTGGAATCGAGTTCAGTTCTAGGCCTGCTGGCGACGGAGATAGTCGAGTGACTCCGTAGCTTGAAGGAATAGAAGCGCCCGTCTAGCGAATTGGGAGTCGTGAGTTCGAGTCTCACCGGAGTACGTGGATTTCTTTTCATAATTTCAAATCTCAATTTGTTCATCGAGCACATGTTCTGTTGTGCACATGGATGTCAAAGCATTTTCAACAGTGTAATTTCCCACATGGCTTGGTCAGCCAAAGCAAAATCAAGAAATTGACATTTGTAAGGTGCTACGGTCACCCTTACCGTATTCGGTCGGCCGAGGACCGACCCGTCGAGAGTCCGACTGCACACTAATTGCCATACCAATAAGTGATTGGAAGGCAGTGCCCGAAGCTCTCGACAATTAAAAATAACTTCCTCTCCCGCTTTGACATACATGTGCACAACAGACAATGTGTTAGATGTTCATCTAATCCCATCCGAAGGGGGTTTGGATTGTGAAAAGAAGATAACCATGTGCGATTGTGGAATCGAGTTCAGTTCTAGGCCTGCTGGCGACGGAGATAGTCGAGTGACTCCGTAGCTTGAAGGAATAGAAGCGCCCGTCTAGCGAATTGGGAGTCGTGAGTTCGAGTCTCACCGGAGTACGTGGATTTCTTTTCATAATTTCAAATCTCAATTTGTTCATCGAGCACATGTTCTGTTGTGCACATGGATGTCAAAGCATTTTCAACAGTGTTCTTTTAGATGCTGAACATGGGAATATGATATATGAAAAATTTGTGCGACTAGACCAGTTCTGTTAGAAAGTCACGGAAAAAACGATATTTTTTCGAACATTTAAGGCAAATATCACGGACTATCTTAAACAAAAAATGCCAATGATATTCACGGTGAATTTCGCATTTTTCAATGGTAGTCCGTGACATTTGCCTTAAATATTTGAAAAATAGCGGGTTTTCCGCGTCTTTCTAGCAGAACTGGTCTAGCCGCACAAGTTTTTCATATACCATTTTCTCAGGTTCAGCTTCTAAAAACAGCTGTGGGTGATTGAATTTAGATATGACGAAATGAAATTTTCAGCATAATGAATTTCTTAAAACTGTCTGCAAAAATTTCTGCAGATACAGCAAACAAAGGTACTGGTGAAATTCTTGTATAAATACATCAATAAATTTCTGATTCCTGAAGGATTTTTTGGAAGGAATCTTTAAAAGAACTCCTGGAGATATCTCTGAAGGAATTTTTAAGAAAAATTTCTTACAAAATTTCTTTAGGGATAGTTACATTAAATTCTCGAAGCAAAATCCCGAAGGACAAAACACTACAGAAACAAAAAAAAATCTGGAAAATTTATTAGAGAAAAATGTCTGAAAAATTTATTTAAAGAATCTTTGAAAGAATACTTGGAAGAACAAGGGAACCCCCTGCTGGTATTCACAGAATAGTTTCTTGCTAAATTCTTTGAAAAATGCCAAGCAATAGACTCTTGAGTAATTTATGCAAAAGTTCATAACAGAATTAATGGATAAATTTCTGAAGTATCACAGGAATAAAATATAAAAGAAACTTGAAGTAAGGTATGAATAAACTCTAAGAAATCCTTGGATGAATACCTGGAGGAAATTCTGGAGAAACCTCTGGTGGAGCTTTCAGAATCTCTTGAGAGTAAATTCTAAATAAATGCCTGACAGACTAAGACCTTAAGCAAATGGAGGAGAACGTGCCTCTAGAGCCGACCTACTGATACCTGAAGACCTTAAGCAAACTGAGGAGAAATTCCAAAAAATAATTCCTAAAAGAGTTCGTGGATGAAAAATTCTGAATTTCAGAAAAAAAAACCCATAGAGGAATTTTCAATTAAATAATCTCCAAATTTCTGCCAATTTTTGAAATTGCAGAAATCTTTGGAAGAACGCTTTCACAAACCTTTGGAGAAGTTTATGAAAAATTCTGATAATTTTCCTAGGGGAAAATCCAGAAATGTGTGAAGAAACTCGTGAACTTTTTTTGAAGAAGATTATTTTGAAAACATAATTGAGAAACTTCTATCCTAGGATAATTTCTGGAGAAGTAATCTCTGATTAATCTCTGAAGACTGACGGATGTGTAAAAGTTTGCTCGCTACTGTTTTTCTCGTTTTATTACTAATTATCGAAATTGGGTTACAAAACTTCTTGATTCCGTTGGACACATTTGTTTTGTTTGATTTGTGAAAAATGTGAAAAACTCAGTGATTGAATTCACGGTGAGATTGAATATCCGAAGCAAATCAAGTGTGGTGATAACAACAAGAACCTCATCTAGTGTTAAGCGATATGACAAAGTTAAACAACGCGTTCAGGTCGATAACCCCGGTAAGAAATTTAGTACGGATTTCCCAGGCGCATGGGCATAGGCATGAAGTAGAAGCAGAAGACGCTCAAACAGGTGAACTGAGTGATCGAAATACATGATACCATTACCCAGAGGGTGTGGTGGTGTGTACTGGCATCAGTGGCGTCAAACTGTGACAAGGTGGTATGAGTGGCTGCACTGCAACCACCTAGGTTAAAGTGTTTGTATATTGAGATCTAGTGTATTTGTACAAAACGGGGAATTATCATCCCTCCATCAAATCAAAAATGGAATCTTGATGAAGAATTATTGCCTTGGTTTTCGGTTTTCGGTTTCGGTTTCGGTAATTTTAGCTGCATGGTCAGATCGTGATTATCGTCACCCCAAAGATGAAGCTGACCAATTCGGTGAGATCTTTCTTATTTACTTAGTTCAATTGTATTCATCATATCGCCACATAAATTACTTGTATAAATTAGTGTATTGATTCATTTCAGAGAGCGAGTAAAGATGCTTAAGCCTAGGCAAAAGCGCCAGGACACACGGGGAAATACATGTGTCTCATCCCGGGAAGCTGAACACCACCAAAGAGTGCCAATAACTTTCTTAGCAACGTCACTCCCAACGTTATTCTTTTCAATTCATCCTTCATTCCTTCATATTCGGAACGGTTGGTACGATAAGTCCCTGTTCTATGGCTTCAATAAATATAAAAATGGTACACAGTAGGCCTGGCCGCGTTAATGCTTGTAATTCATCCCCGATCTACTGCAAGCATTAATAATGATAGAAATAGTCGATTCTATCATTTTCTATCATTTTCAATGGATGGTTGTAGACTAGACTACAATAATCTCTGAAGGAATCCCTGGAGAAATTTTGAAAGAAATGCATGGGAAGGATGCATTTTATGTGGAATCAGGACTTTAGTGACTGGAACAATCTTTTGTGGAAATCTTGCTTGAATTATTCTAGGAAATCCTGCGAGAATCTTCTTTCTTAAAAAAAAAAAACCGGAACATTTGAATAAATCTGGAAAGAAACCCCTAAGAAATTTCTAGCAGTGGAGGTAATCATGGAGACAGTTCATGAGCAGTACAGCGGAAGGAATACATTCTAAAATATTTTTTGGAGGAATCTTTAGAAGAATTCTTACAGCAATCATGTAAAGTTGCACAGATTCGACTGACACAAAAAGGTTTGAAGTGCCAGTGAAGAGAATTTTCACAGCGGAGTCTCAAATTGTACAGATATTGACATGATCTCGATTATTTTTGTCGGTAACCGAAGAGAAGTTTTGTTGCAGATTTTATTAGCTCGTGAATATTCAGTTATTGTGACCACAACATCACATTGTTTGTTGGTCATTCTTCAACAATGCAACAGATTGTAATGAAAAGCTAATTATCAAGTATAGTATCATAGTGTTCATCATGCTAAAATTGATTCCGTGGTTTGACCGAAGTTGTAAAGTGACAACATATTGTTAACTATTGTAGACTATTATTGTCAAAGTATTCTTTTACCATTATAGCTTGGGCTATTTCTCTCTCTCTCTCTCTCTCTCTCTCTCTCTCTCTCTCTCTCTCTCTCTCTCTCTCTCTCTCTCTCTCTCTCTCTCTCTCTCTCTCTCTCTCTCTCTCTCTCTCTCTCTCTCTCTCTCTCTCTCTCTCTCTCTCTCTCTCTCTCTCTCTCTCTCTCTCTCTCTCTCTCTCTCTCTCTCTCTCTCTCTCTCTCTCTCTCTCTCTCTCTCTCTCTCTCTCTCTCTCTCTCTCTCTCTCTCTCTCTCTCTCTCTCTCTCTCTCTCTCTCTCTCTCTCTCTTCTTGGCGTAACGTCCTCACTGGGACAAAGCCTGCTTCTCAGCTTAGTGTTCTATGAGCACTTCCACAGTTATTAACTGAGAGCTTCCTCTGCCAATGACCATTTTGCATGTGTATATCGTGTGGCAGGCACGAAGATACTCTATGCCCAAGGAAGTCAAGGAAATTTCCTTTACGAAAAGATCCTGGACCGACCGGGAATCGAACCCGTCACCCTCAGCATGGTCATGCTGAATACCCGTGCGTTTACCGCCTCGGCTATATGGGCTTGGGCTATTTCTCATTGGTCAATTCCGTGTAATGAAAATACGGATTCTAAAGAAGACAGCATTCAAAATCGTCCAATGACCCCCGAGGATTTTTCCGAAGCTTCGCCAGTTTGTACCGCACTGTGCCCGTCACGGTGAGCGAAAGATGAAAGCAATAAACCGAGTCGCATATTTTTGCATTCATATTCCACTTCCAATGAGTGGAAAGCATCAGCAGCTTCCAGCTCTCCGCAACAGCATGCATGCATGCATATACTCAATTTTGCAATCTGCCCAACAGAGGCAAAAAAGGAACCTCTCAAGACGGCCCAACATGAAGAAGTAACCGAAACTTGAACCCGCACGCTGTTGATCGTCCGGTGCGGCGGAGGCGGTGGCTGCAACGACGACGACGACGACCCCTCTTGGTCTTGGCTTAAGTTACGTCTCCACCGCGAGGATGAGGACGACGACGACACACACCGGCGCGGCGCGTTGATGGGGTGATGAACAAATGTTCTTTTCAAATCGATTTTCTGCGTTTCTAGGTGTGCCTTCCGTCCGGGACCTCGGCCGGGGCCATAAGTTACGGCGTGTCTTATGCATACGAACGCACTCGGCGCGGAAATTCGGTCCGGAATGTAATAGAATGAAGTGCATTCGAAACACCTGGGGAAGTTTAATTGGAAAATTTTCGTTCGATTACCTTTCTCGTTGCGCTACCCGCGCGCGCGCGCTTTGTTGGATGGTGAGCTTCGCGAGTTGTCTGCTGTGCGGCACGAGATTGGGGCAAATTCCGTGCGAAAGAGCGAAAGACCGTATGGGTAATAAGTGCCCAAGAAGTCAAGTCACACTTGGTAGGTGCAGCAGGTAATGCCGTGGTCTGAAGAGCCGCCGACAACGACGGCGACGGATGTGCGAAAAGTATAAGAAGTGTTGAAGAAAAATGGTAGTTCAAAAGAAGTAATATAAATTTTAGTCGGGTGTTTGACGTGGGGGAATCCGCTGTTGTTGTTTGTTGCAAGTCAACAGTCGTGTTGTTACACACTGCGCTGAGTGGAAACAACGGCAGCAATGCAGTAGCACACAAGAACGCACGGGAGACGTGTCTTACAAGACCTAGTCCCTAGTGCAAGAGATGTGGGAACAACCGTCGCATCGGGTGCAGTCTGTTTGAAAACGTATTACTTGATAGCTACGTGTGTGTTTACCTAAGCTCATTCCACTGACAGCGACAATTTGTTTGCTTTTAATTACAAAGAAATATTGCAATGTGGCGTCGTGAGCGTGAGCTGCGGTGACCTTTCGGACTCGGTTGCCACTCGGCGATACATATGAGATTACGAGATGATTGCAAGCTAAGCTACCCATAATTGGAAATACGGTTAATGCAGATTAATGAACAAAATGTATTCCAATCGACCACAATTGGGGACCAAACTGAGGCAGCTTTTTCTCAATTCTAGGATATTCTAGAAATCAAATACAAAATTGCCATTTGTACCGTCTTACTTGAAATGATAAAGATTATGCCAAGGCTTTATGGAGTTTTTAGGCGAGCTTTAAAAGATCATAAGAGCTTCCAAAGCTTGATTGGAAATAATGGATATGCAAGATTGTGTATCGACAATATGCAAAGAGCTTCTAAAAAACTGTTGAGATTGACGATTTTCACAACTAATCGTCCATTCAAAGATGGAATCCAGTTGCAATGATAATGCACCTCCATCAGCATGCCAATAAAACCTGAAATGTACCCAAAAAGTATTGTATCTGCATCGAGCTGCATTGTACTACTTGTATCCGAAATCGTACAAATTTGCTAAAGAACCAGATAATAGGACAACCCAACACAAATTGCTCTGCATGTCGATACACTAGCAGCAGCCAGGAACTCTTTCGTAGCATCGTCGTTCGCAACATCCGACGACCGGGTCTCTTTCGAATCGCTTGATGCCAATGAAGAAAGTTAATCATAATAACAGCCTTTGGTATTCATCCGAATCGAGTCGACGACGAACAGGTTGTAGGAGTTGGTAGACAATGTCATGATTGCCAATCTCGGAGAGTCAAGTGAGTGTGGGTTGCGGACAGAGCGTAGAGGAGCAAGGAACATTGCAGACGATTATGCTGGAAAATGTGGGCCGCACTGTGTAAGATGAGAATAGGACCTCCTCTGCCCGTACCGAAGCTTGCCAAAGCAAGGAAGAGTTGTTTTGTGTAAGGGCAATTTTCGAACAATAGACACTGAATAGAGGATGTACCTCATTGTTTAAGCCGAGCATGTACTACGGGTTGCTGGGAGCGTTCTCCTCTTGCTGCACCGAAATCAACTTCATCCGTTAGGAATGAGCTCAGGCATGTCTAACTCCAACAACATGCTTCGGATGAAACACGTCGGATAATAGTCACCAGCTGCTATTGTGCTTGGAATTGAGCTCTGTGTCATATTGAGTGCATCCAATCCAAATAAATCACATTACTTGATAGAGCTTTCACAATCGCAGCAGGAGGGACATTGAAAAAGTGCAAATTATTTTCAAATAACACTTCATAAAATAAACACACATTCTTGGACGCAGAAAAACTGCGATCCATTCAAACGAATTCACCACTCGTATGAAACCAAATCGTTTCGAAAGAAAAAAAAATGGAAAAACCCGTTCGACGTTCGAGAACGATAAAGTGTGCGAATAAATGCATTGTCGGCAAGGGATTTTTGCCCAATTCAAAGCACCAGCGAAACGAAATATAATATGCATGATGCACTTCTGCCGCCGCACTACACCGTCCTCGTCCCTGATAGGGACCGCGATGAAGCATGAACCGTGAAGTATTGCAGTTTGCACATAGAAAGAATCCCAAACAAAAAACGAACAAGAATCCCGAGAACGACCATATGAGTGCGGAGTCCCTTTTCATAAAACCAATAAAAACAACAACCCCTCTCTCGCGTGCGCAAACGAGCGCAAAATTTAAGCCACTCGAGCAGAGCTCATAAAATTTTAAACAGCGACAAAATGCCAAAACTGTTCTTGCTTATTGCTGGGCTACGCGTCTGGGCGCGAAGTTTTATGGTGGGTCTGAACCGACGGACGATGACGACTCGCCCCGCCAGTAGTGGACTTGACGAAACTCAGTAAACAATAATCCAATCCAAAGTTCGTTCGCAAATTTGGCACATTATTGCGCTGCGTTGTGCGTTAAAGGTTTTAATTGCCGAACCACATGGTTGTTGTTCTCTATGGGTTCGTCATCGGGTGCGTAGTTTTTGCTGACGGATGAAATATTGCTGGTGCTTGGGTTTCAAATGCATCAAATTTTTAGAGTGGCAATGACAGTTTCACTTTGAATTTGTGATAGTGTATTCGCGTAGTTAGCTGGGATATTTTCTAAGGTAGTTAGCATGGGCGAAACTACAAATTTTCGCCAGGGGGTGCACTACAAACAAATATTCATTAGTTCATCCATTCATCATTCATCGCCCCATATCTCACAGCAATGCATTCAAATTCTAGGGGGTGCCTGGCACCCCCGGCACCCCCGGTAGTTTCGCCTATTGTAGTTAGGTGTGTATATCAGCATTAGAATTGTTCAATGATGGGAGAAAACGTCGATCTTTAGTCAATACTAATAACAACCTTGTAACTTGTTTTGTACTCAAGCTTGATACAAAGTAATTTTAATCCAGCGCCGAGCGTTTAATAGACCCAAGTAGCACTTGCAACTTAGCAAATATTTTAGAAAAATATCAAAGATTGCATAGCCGTTTCACTTCAGACTAATGGTAACAATTCTGTTTTTGCAGTACACATTCTGGTTGCTCAGACATCGCAGTGCAACCTTAATTTTGCAGAAGCTACATTAATGTCACACAGTGACTTTAGTGAAACCAGCTCTTGAACTGTCAAATTCAAAAAGTTGCATTCTTGACATCATCCTGTTACATTGAAACCAAAAACCAAAACAAATTACCAGACCAGTTGCTGCGAAGTCATTGTTTGGTTACCATGTATCATGTTACCGAAAGTCGTTTCCAAATGACGACAGTGTAACTTTTTGTTGTTACATTGTAAACACATATGAGACGCGCAAAAACGTTCGATTACTTGGTCACAAATGTGCAACTTACCAGTTACTAACAGGTTGAGTTTAACACTGCATGTCGAAAGTATTAAATAATTAGATATGTTTGTATGCTAAAACTTAACAAATACGATGTTTATAACTTATTATTTTAAAGAAGCTCACGGAAAATCCGAACTACCTATATTTTTGGGTGAATTAAACCAAAAAATTGGGTATATCGAATAAACTCGTTTCCAAAAAAAAAACAAATATAGATGCATCGACCCAAGGGGGGGATCATGAGGTGAACTCAAGTATGACGATTCCGTGAATTAAAAATAATGCTTTAAGCTTTTGGTTGGGAATTCTGTATGAAGTAATATTTGATGTGAATATTGATATCCTCAGACATCCAACCGGCAATGTAGATTCTACCTAATAATCACAATGGCGATTAGTTGTACCAGTTACACAAAACTGACATAATATATCTTTTGATTATGACTATGGAGTTCTAGGCGAACAGAATAGAAAAGAAAATTTATCAGAAGTGATAAATAAATTGGCCTAACAAGCCTAGTACCCTTTTTCCCGTTCAAAAATCGTACAACGAATCAGTGCGATGTGCAAATTTTTATGCTAAAATTGTCGAATTTTGCAAGCGCACGTGTTTTTCACTAGTAAAATTGACAATTTCACCAGAAAAATACAATTGCCAATCAATTTTATGACGGTGTCCCGACGAAACACATTTCCATTTTACTAGAAAGATACTTATTTCCAATCGCCATTGCCATGTTTATCATTTTCCATAATTGTTATGACGAAACAAGCAATGTAACTTTGAGTTTATTTTTCTATTGCAGTGTAAACAAACTATATTACACATTGGTTACCATCTATGCTCTTATGCGACTAACGACATATGTTGCACAGGCTCCGCCTCCTGCGCTTTTTCGGTGACATAGCTGTAGAAATCGACGTTGCAGTCTTTTAAAATCGATTTTTGAATTTGTCGCGTAGAAATTACCGTGATTTAGTTGTAACAAAGTGTGCTGCTTGGGGAGCACCATTTTCCCAGTCAACCAGTGATCTTATAAGATGTTGCATAAGATGTTAAAATGGAGGCGATATGCGTAAATTTTATTTTTTATTCTTGATCACTTAACCTAATTTACAGCTCTATTGTCCACTGTGGCACTACGTGAGCAATTTCAATTGACAGCTGCACTTACATTTTGAACAGCGCCTAGATTCTATTCTACTTTATCGAACTGGTTGCCTTTCTACTGCTTTCACTTTTTTTACTTTATACCTAGTAGAATGATGAGCACAAGGATGATGAATGGCCGTTGTTCCTTTCCAGTCCGATTGGAGGTCCATTTATGAGTAGCAGTTCGCCGATGTCGAAGTATCCGGGTCCGTTTGAGCCATGGGGCTCAGAAGAGGGTCAGTGTCAGTTGCTCTCGGGGGAAAAGCAACTGACGAAAAATTGCAAGTGTCGGGGCTGGGAATCAAACCCACGACTCTCCGCATATGAAGCGAACGTGTGACCAACTACGCCACGGGCCCCGGCAATGCGTACATTTTATATGCGCCTGAATGCAGGCATGCACGCATACGGCCTCCACTTTATCATCTTATGCAACATCTTATACGACTACTGGTTGTCTGGATCGTCGATCATAGACGATGTTCCTGAAATTTCAACGAACGTTTAGGGCTCCCAGGTCTTCAGCAACTGTGTACAGTCAACGTGTTTTCGACTGCCGACAAGTCGCCGATCTCTACCTGGTTCCCTGTCATTTTTTTTCGCAGTCCTCTTGTCCGACATTCGTGCTACGGATCCAGCCCACTGAAGATCGTTTCATAATATTCGCTTCTTTGTGCACTTGATAAAACTCGTGAATAATACGTCTGTTTCACCCAAGATACATACATGTGTCACGGCATCACAAATTATGGCTGTATTTCGAATGATTTGTTCTAGCTTTCAGTCTTAATAATTGGCCTACGAATTTATTTTCTTGGCTCCAACGTTTCGATTCCAATTTGGAACTTCATCAGGAATCTATTTTTATTTGAGTGACAGACAGAAACAATATTTAAAAAATAAATTCGTAGGCCAATTATTAAGACTGCAAGCCAGAACAAATCATTCGAAATAATCTTCACAGTCGAAAATCGCAAGTTATGGCTGTATAGAATTATTATTATTATTATTAGCTTTATTAGGGAGATTTTCAGCCCGAGGCTGGTTCATCTCCAAGCTGTATAGAAGTTACTGTGACTTACTGCCATCATTATGTTACAGGTAAGTTACAATAACTTCTATACAACCAAAACTTGCGCTGTCGTGACTCTTGTTTGAGAAACTTGGGCACGCGATATTTTCTAGTTGCCCTCTGATATTTATCTTTGCACCTTAAAACTCCGGATGATTCCCGGGTTATCTCCTTAGCGTCCACGACTTGTTACCGTAGAAGGCTACCGGGAGAATCGGCGATTTATTTTTTTTGCGTAACGAAATTGCGGGACCTAAGCTGGTTTTGCAATCCGGCAAAAAGGCCAAATTCGCTGCTGCAATATGATAATTTACTTCACTGGAAATGCTATTGACATTTATCAGATATGATTCAAGATAAAACATTCTTCAACAATTTCAAACAAATCCCCATCAATCAAGTAAAACAATACTAGACCTGCCTATGTCTCTGCCCGCAACCATGTACTCGTAGTCTAGCTTATCACTAAGCATATTCCAACAGTCTTCCTCTTCAGAGGATCATAATCTAAGCATTCTCTACTGCCCTACGATCGATGAAGATGAGATCAATATTGTCTGAAAGTCGTGCAAGAACGTGTAGTGATAGTAGATGTAGACCCCCTAATAGCTCCTTCGAGTGCAATAATGCCGAACTGTAAATTTGAAAGCGCATCATCCTGCTTTTAACCCATCCAAGGTCAAAATCGAGGTAGACACATCGTCCGCGATCTGAAAAATTAATTTTGATTCATCCTACATTGAACGGATCATCCACATTTTTAGTGACTTCAAGATCCAAGCCAACATTTCGACCTCTGTAGGACCCCACATCCATGACATCCGAAAAGTGTCGACCGTCGATCAGCACGTTGTATTTCTGGGTGCAAGTATCACCAGGTATGGCCACTGGCCAGGTATGCGGCAGACAAACCTACAGTAGGAACGGTGCAGAGCCCATTATTGATGTGACCTTTTGGAGCCCGGGTCTAAACACTAGCTCGGACTGGAGGGTCGACGATGGATACATGCACACAGTGACCATTTTGTGATTCGATACAGGGTGGAACAACGGACAAGGTTGTTATTAGTATTGACTAAAAATCGACGTTTTCTCCCATCATTAAACAATTCTAATGCTGATATACATACCTAACTACCTTAGAAAATATCCCAGCTAACTACGCTAATACTCTATCACAAATTCAAACGGAAGAAGACGGCCACAGTCGAAGGTCATCGAGAATGACTGACCTCGCGCATATCGAAATGCCGGCATTTGTAGAACGATTGCTTATGGAGGGTAACACCAACAATAATCTATACAGCGATGATTTAGTCGGAACCGTAAGCCGTTCATATGATGCCGCATTGCGAAGGCGATCTTTGCCCAAAAATAGACTCAAACAGCTATACTGGTAGTGTCCAGAACTTCACGCCTACGAGCTAGAAGGAAAATGCTAAGAGTTCGCATCGATGAGGGTAGAATGGAACGAAGTGAGGCCTACAGGGCGGCTAAATTGGCACTCAACAATGAGGGCACGTAAGCGGGCGTACTTTGAAATCATTGGCAGGCAGCCAACAGAACCCTTTAGGGTGATGCCTACAGAGTAGTCATGATCAAAACGAAAAACACGTCAGCACCCTCAGAACGATCCCTCGAGATGTTGCAGAAGATCATGGAAACGTTGTTACCGCGCCACGATACAAAACCATGGCCCCCATGCCCTATGGCCAAACCGGCCAAAGCAAGGTCTCCCCGGTGAATAACGACGAGCTCATCGCAATAGCGGCGTAGACGCTTAAGTTGAACAAGGCTCCGGGTCCGGACGGTATCCCGATAGTAGCCATCAACACGGCCATCGAAACTAGGCCTGACATGTTCAGAATGGCTATGCAGATAAGCATAGACAGAGGCGCATTTCCGGAGAGGTACATACATACATTTATTTGTTCAACATCACATTTAAGACAAGACATAATCAACAATAGTACGCCACAATATTCGGTTTGTGGCTGCCGTTCTCCATCCTCGGTCGCGCCCAATGCTCGCCAGGTCACGCTCTACCTGGTCCGCCCATCGTGCTCTCTGCGCTCCACGCCTTCTTGTGCCAACCGGATTAGTTGCAAACACCAACTTTGCAGGGTTGTTGTCCGGCATTCTTGCAACATGCCCTGCCCACCGTATCCTTCCAGCTTTGGCCACCTTCTGGATGCTGGGTTCGCCGTAAAGTGCAGTGAGCTCGTGGCTCATCCCTCTCCGCCACACACCGTTCTCCTGCACACCGCCGAAGATCGTCCTTAGCACGCGTCGCTCGAAAACTCCGAGTGCTTGCTGCAGGTCCTTCTCGAGCATGGTCCATGTCTCGTGCCCGTAGAGGACCACCGGTCTTATTAGCGTTTTGTACATGGTGCGTGGGTGAATCTTTTTCGACCGCAGTTTCTAGTGGAGCCCATAGTAGGCTCGACTTCCGCTGATGATACGTCTCGGAATTTAACGGCACACGTTGTTGTCAGCCGTCAGTAAGGATCCGAGGTAGACGAATCCCTCCCCAACCTCGAAAGTATCCCCGTCTATCGTAACATTACTACCCAGACGGATCCGGTCGTGTCCGGTTCCGCCTACCAGCATGTACTTTGTTTTTTGAGGCATTCACCACCAGTCCGACCTTTGCTGCTTCGCGTTTCAGGCGGGTGTACAGCTCTGCGACCGTTCCAAATGTTCTGGCAATAATGTCCATGTCGTCCGCAAAGCATACAAATTGACCGGATTTTAAGAAAATCGTTCCCCGGCTGTTGTGTCTGGCTCGTTGCATCACACCTTCCAGAGCGATGTTAAAGAGTAGGCATGGGAGTCCATCACCTTGTTGCAGTCGCCGACGAGATTCGAATGAACTGGATAATTCACCCGAAACCCTTACGCAGTTTTGCACACCGTCCATCGTTGCTTTAATCAGTCTAGTCAGCTTCCCAGGAAAGCCGTTTTCGTCCATGATTCTCCATAGCTCTGCGTGGTCAATACTGTCGTATGCCGCTTTGAAGTCGATGAACAGGTGATGCGTTGGGACCTGGTATTCACGGCATTTCTGGAGAATTTGCCGTACTGTAAAGATCTGGTCCGTTGTCGACCGGCCGTCGATGAAACCGGCTTGATAACTTCCCACGAACTCATTCGTTTTAGATGACAGACGACGGAAGATGATCTGGGATAGCACTTTGTAGGCAGCATTCAAAATAGTGATCGCCCTGAAGTTCTCACATTCCAAGTGAATGAGACTCCTATACAAACTTCAAATGAGTTGAACACCGCGAAAATGTTAACGGATTTAACTAAAGATTTGACCACAGCATCGTGGGGTCATATAGGACGAAATGAGAAGGGGCGCATCGAAGTTTTTGACATGTGGTATTTTGAGCCACGCTAAGAGGTTCAGTGTTCTTTTGCAAAGTTGTTTGGTATATCAGAGCCCAAGTCAGAGCCTTCCTTTCGAAAGCATCACTAATGTGATTATTTTTTTTTTCACAAGTGAAAGTACCGTGTTAATGTCTCCAGCAAAATTGAAAACTTGCCGAACAAATGTTTGTACTATCTGCTCCATCTCGAAAGATAAGGGTCATTTTTTTTGTAAGCGACCCCTAAATATAAGTTTTTTTCATTGCAAATTCTTCTAGACATTCTTAGGTATTTTCAAATATACTTCAAAGTTATTGTATATAATCAAATATAGTACACTGGAACCTCTTTTTATGCACATGGCTGGGACTGCATAAATTAAAAATGTGCATAAATTAAAAAAGGTAAGAAAAGAGGGATATTTCTATTCTATTCTATTCTAGTGCTTGCACAGCCAGTATTGAAAAGCATCCTGGAAATATCAAAATTTATTTTGATATTTTCTTGTCAGCATTAATGTTTGCAGCATGTCAGAGACATGACACAAATATTAAAATGGCCAGGCCCACTGTGCAGACTAATGGGTTGGAAGATAATTCAAAAAAAATAAGGCAATCAGATTATTCACTTATGAATAACATGATTGACAAACCTTTTTGAATTGAATGAAGGAAGAAACGGGGACAACCGTACCAACCGTTTCGTTTTAGGGGAATGGGGTTTGAACATAAAATCGTTGGGAGCGGTGTTGCTAAGAAGGTTAATTCACACTCCTTTATAGTTGGCGTCTCTTCCTGGGATGGGGCACAGGCATTTCTCCATGTGTCCTGGCTTCAAAGCCTAGGCTTAAGCGCCATTACTCGCTCTCTGAAACGAGAAGAAAAGTATAATGATCCCTTCCCCGAATGTACAATAAAACCATATAGTAAGTACAAACTATAGTGTGGAAATTACTACGAATTTGCCATTCTATCAGAAAAATTGGAAATGATAGTTTAAATAAAGTCTTACCAAGTTTGCTTGAATGAATTTCATCTACAACCTATGAGGGATCTGATGATTATCGCAACGATTGCAACATAAACCCGATTTTTCGAACCAAACAATTATTATTGAATAAATATATAAAACTAGCTGTCCCGCCAAACATCGGTAAGCAATCGATGTTGTAAATATATAAAAAAAATATTGATCGAAACACAAATTTATATTTAGAGGATCATATTTATCAAACAATTAGGCCGGAACAAATCTCATTTTCTTCTTTTGTCACTTTGCTTGTTAACTCGTCAAGGGGGGGGGATGATAAATAATAAATATATTTCATGAAAAATTACCCAAACAAATAGGCAAAATCGTCAAACTCATCGGATTTGTTAAGTAATTTTCTCGATGACTCTATATGACTTTAAAATTTTTAAATTTCCTAAATAATTTATTTGCGTCCCCCCTCAAAATGTCGAATTCAGACAAAAAATTTCCGAGGGGGGGGGGGGGGTGACATGAGGGAAAATCGAAATTTGTGTCAGCCTTATATGCAAAAAAAAAACAGCCTGTCCTCGTTTTGTTTCGTGATGACCAATGCGCTCGCCAAGAAATCCCCTTCGAAACTGTTCGCAATGCCAATGCAGAGGGATATTTATGCATAAATTAAGTTTGGGCTTTACTTAAAGAATCTAGTTCGCAAGAACAGGTCTTGCTCCTGGAGAGTTGAGGTGGGCCTAAGGGGGTTTCCAGAAAGTTCCCAAAGAGCCCAAAACGTGGCTTCCAAGGGGCTTCAGGGGCGTTTTAAGGGGTTGTTTCGGGGGATTTGAGGAGCTTTTTAAGGTTGTTCTGTCAAGCTTTTTTGGTATTTTCATGGGATTACGGGGAATTCTGGGGTATTTCAATAGTATTAAGTAGGTTTCAGGAGCGGTCAAAGGGGCTTTAGGGACAATTCAAGGGATCTTAAGAGCCTCTAAAGGGCGTTACAAGAGGTTTGCGGGGCGTTTTAAGGTATTTCAGAGTCTGAAACTTCCTGAAATGCCTCAAAAATTCCACAAACGGCGGATAACTTTTGAAAGAAGAAAAAGACATCTCTAATTTTTTGATATGTTATGTATAAATGTCTCAGCTTCAATTGCATCAATTGAGCAAAAATTTTTAAAATCGGTGGTTGCCCTCATGGTGGAAAAAATGTTTTGATATGAAAATCCAAGATGGCGGCCAAAATCAATATGGCCGACCCTACTTTTTATTATTGTAAATAGTAGCTCTATCTTTCCTCTTTTCAACAACAATTCGTTTTGAGGTGGTTTTTGGAGAAACTTTCGAGCTATAACGGTTTAAGTGAGCCACCATTTGACCAAAATCGAGGGGTCTGCAAAAATTGTTGTGGCTCAAACTAACGGGGGGTCCATCAATTTGAGTAACCAAATGCTTTTTTCTTACTTTTTTAGCGAGGGCTCTCAGAAAATCGGCTCCTTAAACATTTTTGAAGACAAGGTGTAAATAGTGGGCCGATCTCAGCGAGAATTTCCCAGTGTGATGGTCACGTGCTGTAACCATCACACCAGGTCCGCTTAATGTTAGATTTTGCCGGGGAGAAGTAGTAAGTGGGGTTAAAGGGAGTTTAGGGCGTGTTCAGGGGTTCCCTGAAAACTTTCTTGACCATGAGTCATCCAATCTACATGAATAACTTGTGCGCTGGAATAAAATTGCGACCTATACGCATCGGATCTACATGCGTAATCAGGGACGTCTTTATTTCCTTCTGAAACCGTCCAAAACGTTAATGAAACGTTTTGAACGCATCGGGGATGCCCCGCAAAGCTCACCTCAACTTGAGAGCAGAGATCTATTTTTTTTACTGTAAGCTCCGATATACCCATAAATATATCATGTAACATCCCTGAGACCCTCCGGAATCACCCAGCACGCTTCTGAATCCCACTGCAATTTTTCTGTAACTTTTTGAAATGATTCTGAAACCCCCTGAAACCGCTTCTGTAACGCCTCCGACTTTCGTTAAAATTCCTCTGAATCTTCCTGAAATGCCTCGTATCATCCCATGAAATCCTCTCTTAAATCTTCTGAAACATCCTGGAATACATCTGTTTGTTTGTTTGTTTGGTAATATATTTACGACACTTCGACATTCGTGTCGGACCAAATTCCTTTTACAATAGAGTTTATCCTTTACATATTACATATAGGAATACCTCTGATTAACCCCTGAGACCACCTAAAAATCCTCTGTCACTTCCTGGAAGAACACCGAAATTTCCCTCGACCCCAACCAACGCACCGGAGACCCTCCAAAACTGTCCTGTTACTGAAACCCCTGAAACTTCTCTCTGAAATGCCACCAAAAATCCTCTGAAGCCCTTTCAGACCCCCTGTAACTTGCTTACGACCCTCCTAAACTCTCGAAAACGCCCTTGTATCGCCTCTGAAACTCGCTGGAAATCTACTGAAACTTTTTGAAATACCTATCAAAACCCTCTGAAAGCCTCTCGGACCCAATTTAACACACCTGAGACCCTTTGAAACCCCCGGAAACGCAGCTGTAAGGCCTCCCTGGAAATCTGCTTAAAACTTCCTGAAATGCCACCGAAAACGTCCTGTAACGCACTTGAGACCAGGGTGCAAAATTTTCGAGCAGACGAGCTGAAGTTCACCGTGCGGCATTTTTCATTCACTTGCCTGCACATTCATATTCAGCTGCTCGATACTCGTTTGTCAACTGAATGAAAGTCGATGAATATTTGTAAACATCTCACAAAGTGTTAAATTGCTGATAAAATATTAACGTTTCGATTACATTGAACGGTGCTTTACACAGATCTTTTCCCATTTGATTGTTGTGGAGTGTTTTTGGAAGTAATCGTAACCATACGTAGGAAATTATGAAGATGTTTCTCGATCGGTTTCATATTCAATGACTTCGAATTGACTGACTGTGTGAAGAGGGAGAGCGTAAATGAATTTGTTTGTTTTGAATATTCAGTGCAGAATCATTCAAATTCGTGCTGTTTTCAGTCAATGACTATGAACATTTTGCACCCTGCTTGAGACTCTCTCAAACCCCCAAAACCGTCCTTGTAATGCCTCTGAAACTCGTTTCGTAAAATTCCTGAAATACGACCTAAGATCCCCTGAAACCCCATTCGACTCCATGTAATGCACTTGAGACCCTCCGAAACACCCCGAAAACGCCCATGCAACCCCCTGTAAGCCACTGAAACAACCAGCTACAGCCAGAACACTGGTATTTTTAGAACCACCCTAAGCGAATACAGAAAAAAGGATCTAAATCTACTACCTGCAACGACGCCACGCTCACGCTGTGTACCAAAAGCGTGCATTTTTCATGGTGCGTATACTCAGTACACGACGCGACCGCACTCGGGTTAAAGTTACATAAAAACTTTCTTCAGCAAATTGCTCAAATTGCAAATTGGAAATTGCTCAAAATTGATGAATCATCTACCGGTATGAGGAAAAATGCAGGTAGATTGATATTTCTGCAATAGAAAGAGGTCCTTACTTTTAAAAACAACTGTGTAAAAGACCATATTTATCTAAAGATTTTTTTTTGCAGCTTTGGAATGCAGATTCCTCGCAAATCTGAGTGCTGGACGGATGTACAATGGTGGCTTATTACCATGATTAAACTTCAATCAATTCTTAGAAGATTAATATAAGTCTCAACAACAGCGAGACAAATTACTATATTTGATTATAAAGTGGTGAAATAAATTTACAGCAATCCAGCCTTGACGTGGTAAATCATTGCTAAATAAGATTGCCTTCCCAACTGCTCCTATCTCCTAGGAGTTACATACGGACCGCGCAACCTTTGCCACCAACAGCACTGCACCGTGTTCACGTAATTGATACCAATCACGCCACAATTCACAACCCTTATAACAAAGACTCAATTTGAAAGCCCGTTACTAGCTTATGTTTATGGCTAATTGAGCCTCTCTACCGGTCGGTTTATGGTCAGCCAGGATTACAATTTATTTACATTGAAATTTTATCCCCTTATCGCCACACGGCCGAGGAATAAGTTATGCACGAGATCTAGCCCCATACGCCCCACGGAGAAATGGATATGCGACGACCTAGTCCCGGGTCCTAGTCAGTGGAGCACTCACACACTCGTCCTGCCCAGCAGCCGCCGCTTACCGGCTAAGCTGAAGCAAACGCTTGCCGAAGTGGATTACCGCGTGGACCGCAAACCATTAGCTTTGGAGTAACACTTGTTTGTATCGTCCGATGACTGACTGACTGACTGTGTGCATCAGTATGCTGATGCAGTTCCAGGGAGTTCAAATTCAACGGCGTGCATCCTCTTCTTTCTGTCCCGCGTGCGATTTGGTTTACGACCATTAAGAAGGATTACGATAAGCTTGCATCATATTATAATAAAATAATGCTAACCTATTTGCTGATGAAGAGAAGGGGGAAACAGCGTGGGAAGGCCTTCGCGATGGCACAGCGAATAAAACAGTCTTCTCTAATTAATCGGCGATTGAGCGCATGTTCTGATCGAATGATGCCCGCCGACGGTATCTGTAAGGAGTCAGTGTGAGTGGTTCTGTCTCTGTCACCAACTGACTGGCGGCGGTTGGTGGTCATATTCTTCATCTTGCTGCTCTCTGCTGCTTCACACGATGTCGGCAAATATCGTGGATGAGATGATTTCAGGGGACAGGCTACATGAAATCTGCATTAAGATATCAAGAAGGAAATGAGCTTGCCTTTGGAACAGGTTTTACGAGGGGAATGAAGACTCTTTCAGTTTATTTGATTTGATAGGTTCATTTACTTTTGCTAGAAAAAGGTAGGATATAATAACTTACTTGAGTGTGAAATTTGATTTGTGTCATTCTCATGAAAAGTCAGGCAACTAAATGGTTTTTAGAAATGTGATACTGTTGAAGACTACAATGGTTGAAAACAGCACTTTTATTTCCTTCAATTCTCATCAAATGTGTGTGATATAATTAAGACACAATGGCCATTTGCATTCGAACTGACTCTAGGGCTTCACCGTATATTGTTTACCACTGTCTGACGTATGGCAAATATTCGTGCTTTTTCATATGCTATAACAAACTGCTTCGTCATAGACTTCACAGTTATATCCGTACACACAATGCTCATTGCCTAAGTATAGTGACGTACTTTGGAAAATTTTCCATCACGAAATAGAACTAAAGTGGATTCGATTTCCACTTTTCCGATCGACTCGATATGTCTATATTTACTTTTCCACTTGACAAAACTCCATCACCACAGTGCCCCCTGCCCACCAAGCAAAACTAGGGGGATACATACACAAACAGGCAAGAGATTTTGCAAAGTTGGGAGAGCGGGCCGATGCAGGATACCACTTTTCAGCATGCCCTTCCCGGCAATCAATGGGAACGGATGACGAAGTTTGCTTTAGATCGCAGAATGACGCTAACAAACAGAGTTTGACATGATACCAGTCAGTCAGTCATTCAGTCGGTGCCAATAGAATTCTGTTCATCCCTCAGGGAAGCTGACTGCCTGATACACAACACAGAATCCGATAAATTGTTCCTCTGGCGGCAATATTTAGACGAATCATCGAACGACGCGACAACGTCAACCGCGATTCGCGCAATTCCACAGGAGGTCCTCCACACACATACATACCGTGAGAATTTTTCCAACCCTCATCTCAGTGGGTAGCCGGGAGAGCTTTTGTCCCACTCCAGAAACGAATCACAACCAGTAGTCCGGACTAAAAAGTGGAAAACAAACATTTCACCGGCGGCGACGTACCTACTCCAGTGAAGCTGCTGCTGGCACTGCCAGCGCCATCATCCATTGCTACCATCAGATCAGGATAGCTTTCAATTGCAAACTACCATTAGCATCGAGCGTTGGCGATGAGAAGGCACTTGGGAATCCAGTAGCGCTCAGTGGTTGCTCGGGGGTACAGGGATGTTCTGTGTTTTGTATGTTTAAAAATACGAAACATCTTTTTGAATTATTACGTACGTTCGTGTGGCTTTCAGTTTCATTCAAACTAATGTCTTCGAAGAATGTTTTTGAATTTTATCTAATGATGTGTAACACGTTTTGAATTGAACCTTTGTTGAAAAATTCGAACAACTTCTGTATGACTTCTTTTTTCTGCTATTATTTTGTTTGGACCTGGGAGTACACCAAGGATAAAACAATACCCCACTCTATGGGGGAATTCGATGAGATCCACTCGGAGGGTTGTTTGCTGCACATCATCCTGGCTTGGCTGAATTTATTATGCAATGCAAAAAGGTGAATTCGCGTTGCTGTTATGGTTGGGAATTTTGATTTTTGTTGATTCGAAAATGGAAATTCGTTTTGCGATTGCCGTTAAGAGCATTACTGGCCAAAAATCCTCTTGATTGGTGGATCATCGAGGGCATCACAACCACTGGGTTGCACGCATTTTGCGTTTTTATCAAGTAACTAGATAGAGCCAATAATAAATCCTGATTTTTGTTCCCCTTTTTTGATTATAAGCTCGATTTAGTATCCGTCTAGTTTCTTGTTTGTGAATATAAAGTTGGTGGCAGTAGCTCCTCCTCTCTGGAGCCACCAATTGTTGGCGTCAGCACAATCTTCCGATTGGCGTGGTGTTCCTCTTGCGGTGGGACTAGACCAAATACTTACTAAATCCAGCAGCACCCTTGTCCACAACTATTGCGATGATGAATCGACGATGATCAGGATGACGAAACCCACAATCGTTTCACGGTACCGTTGCGAAGGGATACGGTATTACATTCCGTGTGTGCCAACCTACAGACTTGACGGAACGCGTTACTTCGAACACCGATACTACTCACTCTGAGTAGGAGGTTTAAGAAAGAGAATAGTTAAAATTGAACGTCCAAATCGTGTGTGATAGCGTGTGAATGTGCATCAAATTCTATCAATAATCAAATCAAATCACATCAAATAATATATCTCATTGAATAAAGTGTGGGCAACAAGAACAAGTACTACAATCTTAAAAGTACCATATCAAATTATGATATCACTGTTCACTCAGTATTATCAGAGTATCAGAACAATAACAACTACCTTCTGTAAAACGCGGATACCAATAAAAAATCAAGGTTTATGTAACAAACAGCAAATGTGAAGATAAGGAAAAATATCCCAATCAGCGCCCAAGTTTCAAAAACTTGTCTACGAAGCCATTTTTCCAGTTCGTACAGCACAATCAGCACAAATAAAACATCAGATCCATTTTCGCTCGAAAGTAAATTATCATCCCAACCTCGCCTCACCATTTGTGCACCTCTCGACCTGGGTACAAAATAGTAACTTTTCCCTGTTTTCCCAGTTGGATGCATGTTTTTCCTGCTGCTCGCTCGCAACTCTACTTTATTTTGTTGGTTGATGATGCAACCGGACCACCTCTCTCCGGAAGGATGCGATGTAACGAAAGCAAATTCCGTGTGCACACGGGGGAAAATTAACAAAAATTTTCCAACCCCTTCCCTTCAACCGCTCGCTCTGGATGATCAACGCTTCTTACCACTAACCCGTTAGTGCAGCAATGTTTTGCTGCCATCGCAGAGCAAAGTTTCGTTATCTATAAATTACACTTTTTAATGGCACCGGGACCGTCTCGCGCTCTAGTTAAAGACAGACACGTGGTTCCTTCCTTATTCCATTATCCACCCAAAGTTTGCTTTCGTAATGATTTTTCCGCGAAAGGATTGCCCCGAGAACGGCAAATGGCAAAAACTATTTTGAAACTAGTTAAAATAAATAGCAAGCTCCCGCGTCAAAGAACAGAAATAATTTGTTAATACACGAAAACTTTAATGATAAAACTTTGCTGCCCATCCACACACAACCGAAGGGCCCGAAGCGAAGGAAGATTCGATCCTTTTAAGTAGGTACAACCACCCAACATTGCATCGTTTGCAAGCTCTCCTCGGTGCCGGTTGGGTCGTGAACTGCAGCCAAGTAAGGGATGCAGTGTGGGACGAACATGAAAGCTTTTTGTGCGCGCCCCCTCTGCACAACAGTCTGAGCTGCTGCGGTGATCCTCTCGAGTCAGGTAACAGTCGGCAAAGTCAGAAGAAACTGAACCGAGAAAAAGAGTCATCCCATCCCAAGGCGAAGTGCGTGGAGTTAGAAAAAGGAAGACAGTTAAGAGCAAAATTTAATTATTTTCGTTATCATTGTAGTACGATGTTGTTCCGGGAGTGGTGAAAGTGTGTGGTGGTACATGTGTTAAACATGACGGGTGGGGCATGTTATTTTGTAACACATGGATTACAAAATGGTACTTACGAATGTAGTGACTTCATACAATCAGACTGTGCAGTACCTGTAATGAAACAAAGGATTCAATTAGAAAACAAGATTTAACCGTTTGTTGCATGCACCGAGAAGGATTGATGCAGCAGATGAGGCAGCGATAAATGTGCAGTCTGGCTGTTTGTAAATGGCCTCAATTAAAGATGTATAAATATTTTTATTGAAGTGTAAACAACACGCTTCTGTATTTTTTCCTGGCAATACTCATTCCTCCGTCGGTATTTGCTGTTAACGAGAATACATGTGCAAAACGTTATATTTTCTTCCCATGGTATAAACAAGTCTGTCTCTTTTTATCAGGTATGTATTGCTTTTATTTGTTTGTCTCGCTCGGATGCAGATGCTTTCATTTGCGAATGCAAATCGATCGTTGGCTTACGCTTTTCGGTTGCAAAGCAGCGTAATCCAGCATTATCGTTTTTGTACAAGCAATCAGATGATGGTGCCAGTTGATTCATTTGAATAAACATGTCTGGCAGGTTGTATATATGTAGTATGCACATATGTACTAGCAATGACTTGTAAAAAAAATCTGTTTTGCAGGTTTTTGTTGATCAGATAGTGTCTCTCATTATAGAAAAAAATAAAATCAGAGAGATCAATAACTTTTATGCTAACTGTTGAACATTTAATTTTCTTCTATAGTTGACATTTTATGCGGATCTATATTCAAATTCCATGCTATTGCTGTAGTTCGTAAAAAGGCAGAAATAGGGCTCGATGTGCGCTTTATCCGTGGATAAATATATTTATACAATTCAGCATCATAATTTCTATTTTATTTAACTCATTTCAGTATCATAATGGTATTTTTTTTCCAAACCGGTTCATTATGCAACTGAAATGAGGTGCAGATTGAGAAATAGTTGCATAATGTTCATTATGCAACTCATTTGAGTTGCATTATGAACATTATGCAGCTCAAATGAGTTGTATGATGGAAAAATCATTGCATACAATTTTGTATGCCACTCCCCAGCTAATGCAGGTCTTGACCAGTTTAACTGATGATCACCTACAGTATTATGAACAACCCACTAAAATCTCAAGAAATTCCCTGAGAACTCCCTATTCCTTCTGAGAATCTTTTGCTGTAACACTTTAAAACTTCTCAAAATACCTTGAAACTATTTTGAAACTATCCTGAAACATCTCTTAAAACCCCTTAAGTTCCTTTGAAACTACTCTGATAGCGCTTGAAATCCTCCTGAAATCCTTCTGAAAACCTTTTTCAACGTTTAGGTGGAGTAGTGATCACCAAAGTGCCTGCGGGCCACACGTGACGACGAGTTCTCTATGTTGCCGTAGAATTTCTTGCAATATTTCTTATGGAGCTTGTTCTTCTCCCAAAATAACCTAAAATATCGTGTTGAATGTTTCACAAATGGATCTAGGAAGTGCAATACAAACAGTTGAAAAAATAGGCCTGAGGATCGCTGAGTTAGGGTAGGTTCAACAACCAATAAAACCCTTATTAAACTTCAAAACCAACCTTAAATTAACTTGAAACTCCCTTTAAACCATCACTTTAAACATCACTAGGTACTACGCAATTTTTCTCTTTCCCCAGTCTGATAAACCCTCTGATACCCAACCCCACCTTTAGACGTGGTATAGTTTGAGTATTTTTGTTTTTTTTCTTGTCTAGGCAATCAAAACTTTTATATTTCTGGCTGATATTGAGGACTATTCTGTATGTCTCAAAATAGTTTTCAATGTCTTTTAAAGCATATTTATACTTTTTAAAAATCTTTGAATAATTTATGTTTTGATTACTTTTCAGATGTCATTGTTTCTTCTGTATTAATTCGCAAAACTTAATGTATTTTTATATTTTTTTCTCAATCATATATGGTCGGCGTTAAGTCAGAGGGGACCAAGTAACAAAATTGACGAAAATTAGATTTTTAAGGCATTTGATTAAGAATTACTTAAGCAACTTGGAACATTCACCCAATTTTCTTAATGTTACAATAAACGAGAGTTATAGCACAATTTTCTTTTGATTGAACTGCAAAAATCGATAATAGTGTGCAGTCAGATTGGACCATATGTTTCATGTCAAGAGAGTTGAAAATATGTGTATTGGTTAAAATCCAATAAATAAAATAGTTTATCTCAAAATGCGATACATTTCTGAATCGTATGACTCCCTAACGCATTTTCTGATTATAATTGATATAGAAAGCACGTGAAATTCCATTCTATTATGGTCAATATCGTATTTTACAGATCATCGTGTTGAAGCATATTGTGGCATTTCGCGTGCAGACAGAGTGGACCATGTGTCTCTAAGAAAAATAGTTGAAATTACCTTATTTTTCGTAATCCTTTCCAAATCAAAATATGTTTGCTTAGTAGCTGTTGGGCATCATATTGAAATGTACTAATACCCGTTTCATGAAGAAATTGATTTTACCGATAATTTAAGAATTGTGTACTTGGTTCACTCTGTCTGAACGAATTTTTGAAAAAATGTCAGTCCTCTGAATAAATTATTATGAACTGTGTAACTACAATATTTCAAAAACGTACCGACCTATGAAAATACATTTAAAAATTGTTAGCTATTAAATGTTCAAGTTAAGAATTCAAAAATAGCTCATTAATTGACAGCCCTTCATGTGATATTGAACTGTTGTACTTGGTCCACTCTGACTGAACATAAAAATTGAAAATGGTAATCAACAGTGTACCCGGGTAGAGGTGAATGGCAAACCAAAAACAAAAGAATAACAAATTTTATTGTCATAACTTATTTTGTCATTCATGAGTTCTTCATGAAGAGCTTAAAACAACATGTGAATAGCATAATATGATATCATTTCAAAATATGCCATTCGCTTGTCATTTTAATATTTGGAAGAATAACTACTGAATGTCTTATTTTGCTATCATAACAAATTTTGCAATTGGTGAGATATTGTTGAACTTTTGCGAGTTTGATGCACTCGCAGTTTTGGACTTATCAAGAACAACATAATGACAAAATTTGAACTTTGGTTATTCTAATGGTAAATTTAGATATTTGTTTGCAATTACTTTCCATCCAAAAAACTTATAAGTTTTCATTTTGTTTTTGGAATAAACAACTTAATATACCCGTCTTCTGGATGACAAGGGAATAACTAATTTTGATATTGTTCTATTTTCAATAACCCAATAATGGTATATTTTGCAATTCTCAATCTTAATTTTTTTGTTCTTGGTTTGCCATTGTAATGTCAAAATTTGACATTCTTTAGTTATTTTATCGAACAATGTCAGTTATTATTTTTGCCCTTTTGTCACTTATTTCAAACAAACCAATGACAAATTTTACCATTCAGTAATTCGTTTTGAATGGTAAAACTTGCAATTGTTTTGTAATTCTTTTCTGCCCGGGTAATAACAGAAATATCAAATTTCAAACTTCCTGTTCACATTATTCACTACTCCTATTAACTGTTGTCCTACTTGTGTATAATTTTTTCATCAAATATGTAAAAACTTGAGTGTAAACTGTAGTTGGTTGAAGATTTTCCAAAAACCGTTCAGTCAGAGTGGACTAAGTACAATCAATTACTTAGCAATTTCTCGGTTTCAAGTTTTATTTAACGTTTTTTCGCGATCAATACAGAGCGATGCTGTGATGAATAATTATTAAGATTTATGGCAAAAATTCAAGAGCATTTGTTGAAAAACTCAAAACTTATAGAGTAGCAAACTTTAAAGTCGTTTTTTCTTGAAATTAAGTAAAAGACACATGGTCCTCTCTGACTTAAAGCCGACCATATCTTATATATCCCTTTCGTGACGAACCAGCACAATTGTGCTGTTGAGCAATAACAGTTTTGTGTAATATTTTCAACTGTTTAGTTTTTGGTTTACCTGATGTAAATTGTTTTGATAATTGAGCCATTACTTATACTTGCATGTGTGCAAACAAACTTTTGTATATGTTGTTCACATATATATATGGACACAACAAGTTAAATAAAAAGTGAGCAAAAATTGTAAAACATGAAAAAGTTTTATCTGTCGCAAATTTTTAATTTTCGATTTATCTAGGTGGACAAAGCTACGAATCGAAAGACAAAGAGTAGTTCTAGCGAATGCCAAAGAAAAAATGTTGATGTGTTAAAAAGTCTGAGAGTTCTGGAGAGCCAAATTTGAGCTTTTTGTATGGAAATTTCACTTTTTGAGCTCCGTCACGAAAGGGATATAAAATTCAACCGTTGTCTGTCTGTCTGTCTGTCTGTCTGTAACGCTTTGAAATGTTTCCTAGAAATGTTTCACCGTAGTTGTATCAAATGACTATAAATTGCGAGAATTTTCTGGATGTTTTTAAACTTTCCAGAAACAAAAAGAAGATCCTTCTGGAATGTTCTGTAACATCAATATTCTAAAAGTTCGAAGAACTTTCTGGAAGTTGAACAAGAACAATAAAAAGCACAAAATAACGTTCTGGAATGTTCTGCAGAATTGAACTTCTTAAATTTTCAATAATCTCCGAAGTAACAGAATTAGCTTAATAACAGTTTCTTAAGGCAAAGTTTGCTTAAGAAAAGTTCGTAACACTCTTATACAGCAAAAATGTTTGTTGGGTCTCCTTGAAGTTTCTGAACGCTTCGGAAAAAAGAGGAAGATTCTTTTGCAGGGTTATGGAATATCTCAAATGTTGAACAATAATCTGAGATAAACTGGATTATCACACTTCCTCAAATACCAAAAACTTTCTGTAAGTTACTGTACGTTTCAAAAAAGAGAAAAAAGAAGAACCGTCTGGAGTGATCTGTAACTTTTTTTTTAATTTTGAGAACTTTCTGGAACTTAATAAACGCCCAAGAAAGAGTAAAGGGCCTTCTGGAATGTTCTGAAACGTCATAAAATTTCGAGAAGTTTATGAATTCCGAGACTACCGAATGTTTAAGAAAATAGAACAATAACCTTCAAGAATGTTTTAGATCATCAAAATTCTTAAAATTCTAAGAACTTTTGGGAAGTTTGCTAAACGTTTCAAAAACAAGACTAACAACCTGTTGCAAACTTTTTCAGTTTACGAAAAGATTCTGGGAGTTTGTGAACGTTCTTGAAAGAAAGAAAAAATGTTCTGGAACAACCAAATTCACAAAAGTTTTGAGAAATTCCTGCAAGCTACTGAACGTTTCAAAAAAAAAATAGAATATTGTGGAACATCAAACTTCCTTAACCGTAGAACTATTTGCTTTTTCTACACCGTGCTTTTTAAATGTAGGCTGGGTACCCGGGTACTCTGTCGGCCATATAAGAGTTAAATAACTGGAACTTTCAAGAAGCTGCTGAACTTTTCTAGAAAAACTAGAAAACTAACCTTCTGGAATTTTCTGGAACACATTTTTGTAATGCCGAGAATGTTTTGGGAGTTGATAAGCGTTCAAGAAAAAATATAAATTTAGCTTGAAAATGGCTTTTCCAGTCTCAACAAAATTCAAATACAGCTATTTAGTCTTGTCCGTCGTTTCGGTTTCATTTAGGACCTTCCTCAGGGACTCTAAAATTGATTATTCATTTCATAAACGGTTTTTACATGATTAATTATTACTACATTTTTTACCAATTATTGCCGATTTTTCGTCCAGTGTTGCTTTATCGAACAATGATTGTCGGACGGATGGAGTTTCTGCGTTTTTGATTATATATTATTTAAAAAAAACTTTCCTTCGCATTTTCATTCTTCCGACACAATTTTTCTCCCAGGGTACACTTCACGACTTTTGTATTATTTTGTAAACTAGTGTAATGAAACCTTTCTTGCACTTTCTTTTCAGCCCTGCATACCCTCATTTTTCTCCTTTCAATCTAAAATTCTCTGAAAGCTCTCTGATACTCACCTGAAATACCTCTAAACCCTTCCAGAAACTCTCATAATACTCTCATAAACTCTCTTCTGCAAAAAAACAACACCGTTCAACCTCATCTAACCCCTTCCTTCTTCTTTTTGAGACGTCCCTAAAACCTCACATGGCCTGTCCTTATAGTCTTGTGGCCTTTTTTCCCTCTCCTGAAATCCTTCTAAGAATTCCTTTACCTTATGCAAGCACTAAAAATTCATTGAAAGAATAGTTGTCGAAAGTGTGTTCCATAATTTATCGAGCAGAACTTCCTTTTAACCCTCCTTTGGCATTAGGCTCATTTTTGACCCAAAACTTTTACTACGGCAGCGAGACGCTGCCAACGTGATATAGAAGGAAGGTTAAAACATGTGGGCTCCTTATCTGGCCAGGGGTTACTTCATTTATTTTACATTCAAGATAATTTAGAAAGATGGTTTGCTTAGTACATTCGGAGAAGGGTTTATTTCATTCATCTCGAGAAGAATGAGCGCGAAATGGCATTTAAGCTTAGGCTTTCTAGTCAGGACATAAGGAGAAAATTCCTTTGTCCCATCCTAAGATTCTGCAAGAGGAGGTTCAACGGAGTGGCATTAACTTTCTTAGCAACGTCACTCCCAACGATTCACATTGCACATACTATATGGAATACTTGACGAAATGTCGCCGTTTCATGATTTATTTCAAATATATTCAATGAAACTGCACAGTAGGTCTGACCGGTTCAATACTTGTGATGCATCACCGATGCACTTCAAATACTGATAATAACGTAATCGATTTAACCGTCTCTCATGATTCTGCCAAGAAATGGCTGTGTATGTGAAGACTGAACTAGACTAGACTGCTTTTTGTTCAAGGCTGAAATACAATTTATAAACCACAGTTTCTACAGAATGTAGAGAAAAATACTGTCGAATACTAAAGGACAAATGCGTCAGAACTCTGAGAACTGAGAAGCCAACAAGCCATAACAACTAGGCAAAACAAATGGACTGGAATCTATTTGGTTTGCATTCCAACATGCTTGTACTTCTACGCAAATCGTTTACCGAGAAAACAATCTCTCCAGCCCACACCAACAGCTGCTGCTTGTTTCGGCCCATTGGAAGTTCTCATCGTTTTAACTTAATGGATTTCCTATCAGCCAAAATCTCCATTTCCCAACCACTCGCGCATAATTACACCCACCCAGCTCCAGTATATAATACCGAGTGATGCTCTCATTTCCACGTTCCCACGCTAGCCAGCACCATCAGGCCGAAGTTCTTTCGCGCATCATCTTCCTTCTTCTCGAACCGGCCAAGACCATGTTTACTTTGCGATCGAACCAGACAAACTTCCCAACCACACCGTGCGTCGGTCGCCCCAGCCATTGCTGGTGTACCCTCTTCTCAAGTAGGCAAATCATCGATTTCGGTCCAAATAAACTGCGAAAATTCCACACGGCTTCCCTCCACTCCACACTGGTTCCCGATTAGCGTTCGCACTTTTACATAATCAAATTGCCGGGAACCACTGAACAGTAAACATTCTCCTTCTCACTCCCCGGCACACACGCACGCATGCCGAGGCTGAAGGGGGGTCTGCGCTTCGCGTATTGCTCCCCAACGTGATGAGGATAGCGGGCGGCGCTAAACACTCCAAAACGCTCTCCACGGCGCGGCGTGACGGTGGCTGCCGATTTAAATATTTATTCAAATATACGCACAAAAGTCACGCGGGGATCGTCCTCTCCTCATGCCGCCACGCGGGAGGTGGCATCTATCTCGCGGTCATGTGAAAGCGCTTCGACGGCCTCTTATCAGGCTCCTTATGGCGGCGGCGCTTGCCCTGAATGTTCGCGCGAGACGTTTCTTCCTCTCGGATGACATTCGCGCCGAGAGATCGCTATAAGCGATGATTGACGGTGTCGTCCACACCGACGACGACATCATCCTATGTATATTGGCTGCTGGGACGAATGTCACTTCGAATTTGTTGAAACTTTTACGGCCCATTACAAATAATTAATTATTCAGGCCCGGAATTAGGCGGATCGGTGGCGAGGGAGTGGGGTTGTTGCCTCCTCGCTCGAAGCGGGCTTATCAGCGAGCGAATTTTGCTTTGACTTTTGGCTCGCACGGATGGTGTGGAATGAGGTCGAGTAATCGGGGAGATTAGTCATAAGTGCCGAGATTTCGGCAGTGCTTTATGGGATGTTGTGTTTTTTTGCGGGTAGTGAAAAGGGGAAATGATTGATTGTACTTGACTTTGACAGTCACTATGGGACGATGCTAAAATTGACACAGTAAGTGGGAAGTTAATGAGATATGGGTCTCGATGTGTTTATTTTGGGTGGCAAAATAAAAAGCAAATTTCAAGTGGCGTCATAATTATGTAGGACAAAAGGTCATATTAGCATACCCGTTAAGTAAAAGGAAACCCAGTTAAATACTGTTACATGTTATTACAACTATGTATATGCATCCTATGATAGATACGTATTTCGACATCAACTGTAAAGTCAACTTCAGTGTCTCGTACTTGACTTGAGATGAGTTTCTCGGCTGATAGATGCTCATCAAAGTGCCGTTTTTACCTTTCGATTATCTCACGTCCGTTTATCAAGAGACTCCCGACCTTATCCCTGCCCAGTTCAATTGCAAATTTTTGGCTCAATCTCTAGGGTTTTCAATACACCAGATGCTACTTTTTATGGTGCTTCAAATAACTGAGATAAATTTAAGCCAATTAAATTCTGATCCGTATAGATACAAGACAACTCTTAACAAGTGAGAGAGATGATAACCACTCAAAAACAATAGAAAAAGGACTTATAAATTGGGGCAGAAATATAACCAGATAAACGCCTAAAAGTATGCAATACAAGGTTCTTGTAATTTCATGTCACTGCGGTCGAAGTGTTCAACATGTCTCATTTTTTTTTTAACAAATCAAATAAAGATAGCTCACTATGTGTAGCATAACCAAACGTTTAAATAATGTAGAAGTTAGATTTTACACAAATAATAATTTCTAATAAAGTTATTGAGTTTTTCCTTCAGCACCCCCACAAACTCTCTTTACGTACTCACCACTTTTCAGAAATTTTCAGAAATTTTGCATGTTTTAAGAAGAAAATCGTGTTAAGGACTGTTTCTTTTAATTTGTATTCTTTGACAGATATATATTTCGACAGGTATTCCACTAACACGCCCAGGTTCATCATCATTCCATGTTTTGATATAAAATTTCAACCTCTATACGGCTTCTCCATCTATGCTTGTACTACTCCATGATTATTTATTCGTGAACAATATGTGGGTTTTGTGGTGTTATTCTGGGCACTATCAAAGTTACATCGGAAAGATAAAGTGTCGTTCTTTCGGCTACATGAAAAATGATAAACTATCCAAAAATTCAATTTCTGTCGATCTAGTAATTGCAATTTAGAATTACGAACAAAAGTCTGAAAAACATAGCGCTGAGGGGAAGAACATTCCCGATAGAAATCCCCGAAGGAATCCCGGCAGGATTTACTGTAGGAATTCTGAGCGGCATATCTGGTAGAGTTCTGAGGGAATCTCAGCTGAAAGCTTGGTAGGAATCCCTGAAATAATCACAGAAGAAATCCCAGGAGGAATTGCTGTATAAATTGTGAGCGAGGATCCCTGCTCGTTGTAAGAATTCCATTAGGATTCTTTGAATATGTTTCGACAAAACACTTTGACAGTATACTAGAATGAATCTGTGAAGTGACTCCAGAGAAGAAACCCGTGAAAGAATGCTGGTCAAAATTTCTTAAAGAATCCTTTCAGGATATTCTAAAGCAATTCCGGCAGAAATCCCTGAAGTTATTCCTGAAGGAATCCCGTAAAGAATACCTGATGGAATCCTTAGAGCAATCATGACAGGAATGCTGGTAAGAAGCTGAGCAGACATAATTGCAAGAACCATAGAAGATGTCTCTATGATCTAGGATTGCCTGAAAAAAATCTCAGCAGATAGCTATATTTTTCATATATTTTTTCGGGAGGAATCCTGGAAGAAGTCTTTGAATGAATTCCAGCACAAATCCCTGAAGGAATGCAGAAAAAAATAACTAAGAGAATCCTTTCTGGATTTTCCAAAGCAACCCCTGCAAAAACCCCTGAAGAGAACTCCGGAGCAATCCGTACAGTAATCTCGGAAGTAATATCTGAAGCAATCCCGGGAATAAACCTGAGAAGATTTTCGAAAGGAATGCCTGAAAAAATCCTGAAAAGAATTTCTGAAGGTATCTCAAAAAAGAACCTCAGCTCATCTAATCTCATCTCAATTCTTCACCCTATTCTCCAGCCTCTATCTTACTGTCTTCTTTGCCCTCTATTTCAACCCTCTATCCTACGCTATCATAACCTTCAACTCTACCATCTGCCCTACCCTCTAAACTATCCTTTACCATAACCGCTGCTCTATCCTTCACCGTATCCTCTAGTCTATATTGTGCTTAATCGTACCGTCTACCCTACTCTCTACCATAACATTTTTCCAACCCTCAACCCTGCTCTCTATCCTACCCTCTTCCCTACCGTCTACCCTATCCTGTACCCTAACCTTCTACTCCACTCCCTCTACTCTATCCTTCACCCAAACCCTCTACCCGACCGTCTGCTCCACCGTTTATCCTACCCGCTACCTTACCATCTACCATGACCCTCTACCCATTTTCTCATAAAGCCCGATCGGTAGATACCCATATTGCATGGTATTACAGCTCAAACTACCATTCCGTGGCCGCTATCTTTGATATGGCCCGCCATCTTGAGATTCAAAATGGCATCGGATATTCATTTTTGAGTTCTACTCATGAAGCCCAATCGATAGATACCCATATTTCATGGTATCATAGCTCAAACTCTCATTCCGTGCCCGCCATCTTGGATATGGTCCGCCATCTTGGATTTAAAAAAGGCGTTAAACATCGATTTTTGGCTTCTACTCATCATGCCCGATCGATACATACCCATATTGCATGGTATCATAGCTCAAATTACCATTCCATGGCTGCTATCTTTAATTTGGAAAGAGGGTCAAATATTGATTTTTGACTTTTACTCATGAAGCCTGATCGATAGATACCCATCTTGGACTTTGAAATAGGGTCAAATGTCGATTTTTGACTTCTACTCATGAAGCCCGATCGATAGATACCCATATTGCATGGTATCAAAGCTCAAATTACCATTCGTGGCCGCCATCTTCGATATGGTCCGCCATCTTCGGTTTCAAAATGGTGTTATATATCGATTTTTGACTTCTACTCATCAAGCCCGATCGATAGATAGCCATATTGCTTGGTATTATAGATCAAACTACAATTCCATGGCCGCCATCTTGGATATGGTCCGCCATCTTGGATTTCAAAATGGCGTCGGATATTCATTTTTGAGTTCTACTTGTGAAGCCCGATCGATAGATACCCATATTGCATAGTATCCGAAGCAGCATTGCCGTTAAAAAGCATATGTTCTGGAGATTTGGCCGCCTTCTTGGAACCTAAGCCGCCATCTTGAATTTCAATATCCCTGCTACCACCTCCACATCCTAAGGAATGTGTATACCAAATATGATTGAAATTTCTTGACGCATTTCAGAGTTATGCCTATGTTCCGGCATACATATATACATACGTAGAAACATATAAACATACAAATACACAAACATACAAACATACAATCATACAAACATATAAACATACAAGCATATAAACATATAATCATACATACGTCGACTTTTGTATGTATTGATTAACCTCCACATCCTAAGGAATGTGTATAGGGTATATGTACCATTCCTTGGCCTAATTTGCAAGCCGCCTTGACAATTTTGACCATAACTCATGAATTAATAGCACTAGAAATAATATGTTGACCCTATTCCACACTCTAGGCAATGCTTGTTTCACTATTTGGAAGTAAACTAACGTAAATATTCAAGAATTTACCTAAAGAAGCTGAAAAGATTCGATGTGATGGTATGCAACGTTGGTCTATGGTACAAAAATTGGCCTATTAGTGGATACAACGTTGGCCTATTGCTTTCTACGCACTTGTACCACTAATTATCTCACTTTTCAATATTTCTGCTGAAGTATTATTACTGTTTGTTCACTAATCTTACTTTTACATTACATTTTCGGAGCCAAATTTTCAAAAAACTACAAATAAATCACTTAAACTAAAGTTCTTTCTTAATTTAGTAACGAAAACAACGCAACCCTATTATTGTGTTATATTTCTACAGTCACCGCACACAAAATCTTTCTTCCTGTTCGTTCTTTCTGGTTCTTACGCAAATAATATTGTGACGTCACTTTATCGGTGTTTTTGACGTCACTTTACTGATGGGCCAAGATTTGGGTACATAGTGAAAAAAATGTCCTCAATATTCGGCCCACATTCAATTTGTAAAATAGTTATTATTCGTTGAAAACAAATATACAAGTTAAAAATAGCGTGTTTGTTTGAGTTTTTGGTTTACGTTGAGATAGGCCGAACTAGGGGACTATGCCAACGAAGCATCCCGATACCCTACCAAATATGATTGAAATTTCTTGACTCATTTCAGAGTTATGCCTATGTTCCGGCATACATATATACATACGTAGATACATATAAACATACAAATACACAAACATACAAACATACAAACATATCAACATACAATCATACATACGTCGACTTTTGTATGTATTGATTAAGCACTCTGCCGAAGAAATAAACTGTAAATTATTAACCATTGTCAAGATTCCAGAGAAATATTTTTTTTTTCCGCATTGGAAATGAAGCTCACAGATCGTGACAATATGCATTCTTTGCAACATCGTTTACGCCACCTAGTGAACCAGTCACAAACTATATTGTCTACTATGAGCAAGGTGTGGGTGTGGAGAACATCTTCTCTGAAGAAAGTATTCTAAGATTTTGTAGATTTCTGGAGAAATTCACATCAAAAGGACTGTCCTATTTATAGAACGCTGGGCGTTCGGGGCATCTGTCCTATAAATAGGACGCTGGGCGGATATGGGTTAAGAATAATTAACATACCAGTTGCTCTAAAAGCCGAACTTGGATTTGGGTTACGTTTACATGTATTCATTTAGCCTTCGTCAAGAGTATCAAAAGGTGTTTTATATTCTGGGATGTTCTAGATGTTCCAAACTGCCCTATAGTGAAGTCCTTCAAATCTACAAGAACATTTTTTATGTATTTTTGCCATGTCAGCCAAACTACCATGGGCTTCAGGACTTCAGGTCTACACTCATAACAATAGCCACATCTGCTATATTGATTAACGTTGCATATTTATCCGTGGTTACTGCACCAATCTGAAGTCTACTTTTTAATTATAAACCTTTGGGACATTCAGGTTCGTCCAAACTGTTATATAATGAAGTCCTTGAAATCTACAAGAAAAATTTTATATGTCTTCGCCATAAATAATAGTATTTCGTAATCTGCTGGGATCCGCGAAGCTCTTGAAATTTCGAATGTCATTTTGAGATACTACAGGGATATTCCAGGTCAGCCAAACTACCTTGGAGTTCAAGACTTCAGGTCTACACTCGTAACAACAGCCAACTCTGCTGTACTGAGTAACGTTGCATTTTTATCTATGGTTACCGGACCAATCTGAAGTCTACTATGTATTATTATGAACCTTTGGGACATTAAGGATCGTCCAAACTATCCTGAAGTTTAGCTCTTGATAATAAGAGTAGTTATTCTCACAATGAACTTTAAACTGTAATCTGTAATTCCCCTGGCATATCATGAGTCATTTCAAGATAGTGTTGAGCTATTCCAGATCAACAAAACTACTCCGGAGACCATAGCTTCAGGGCCATACTTGTGATAATAGCTTTTGCCACTATGTTAGGAAGTGTTACATAATCCACTGTACGTACCAAAGTAGTTAGAGGAACAATGAGCGTTGTTTTATATTTTTGGGATATTATGGGTTTCCTTACGTTATGAAGCTTAGTTGATAAAACAACCACTGTAATTTTCAGAAGCGTTACTGGACATGATAGATTACAAATCGTAGCTTTTAATGAAAAAAGTTACCGTTACACACGTAGACTTTAGGATCTAAACTCAAGAACAGTTTGGATGACCTAGGATATCCCGACTGATCTGATATTGTCTATTTCACTTTCAGAATACTTACTGGAAATTACAGATTACAGATCGTAGTTTTGTATTATTAAAGAGGTTACCGTTGCACCCGTAGACTAGGATCTAAACTCAAGACCATTTTGGATGACCTAGGATATCCCGATTGATCTGATATTGTCTATTAACCTTTCAGAAGACTCATTGGATAGCTTGGCAGTTTGGATGACCTAGGATATCCCGAGTGATCTGATACTGTCTATTGCATTTTCAGAAGACATACTGGACATGACATATTACAAATCGTAGCTTTGTATCATGAAAGAGGTTACCGTTGCACCCGTATACTTTAAGATCTAAACTCAAGAACAGTTTGGATGACCTAGAATATCCCGACTGATCTGATACTGTCTATTGAACTTTCAGAAGACTTACTGGACATGGTAGATTACAAATCGTAGATTTGCATAATGAAAGAGGTTACCGTTGCACCCGTAGATTTTAGGATCTAAACGCAAGAACATTTTGAATGACCTAGGATATCCCGACTGATCTGATATTGTGTTTTGACCTTTCAGAAGAATATCTGGATATGATAGGTTACAAATCGTAGCTTTGTATAATAAAAGAAGTTACCGTTACACCCGCAGACTTTAGTATCGAAACTCAAGAACAGTTTGGATGACCTAGGATATCCAGAAAACAATATTCTGCATAATATTGTACCGTTTTTATACCATTGACTACCAAAACTGAATAAAACGTAGAAAAAATTCCATAATAACGCTTGGAAAAATTCCAGCTTCAAAGGGTTTAGAAATTGTACAATGTAAGCTGTGCCTATAACATTTCGCGGAATCATTCGGTATCTCGCAAACCCTTTTCTCAGACTAAAACTTTCCGAAATAAAAGCAGTTCACATGTCAACTTTCACTGCAATTAGCCAATTCCGTTTCGGACAAATTAGACCCAGGTAGCACTAGTGCCTGAAACCCCCTGCAATCAGTTCATTTTGTGGCAGTCCATTTGCCCTGCACAGCATGCCCGATAATGGTGTTGTGCTCCACTTTGCACGATTTTGTCAACGAGCAACCAGAGTCAATCCTCGTAACCGCCCGCGCACTCGTCGTTCGATTGCTCGACGAGATCGAAGAGAAACGATAAAGAAAACTTGCGGACAGGTTGTCGTTGCAATTTCTGTTCCTGTAAAATTGTCAGCTCATGTGCCACTTTAGAGTCACTGAACAGACAACCAGCATACTCGGTGGGTGGACAGTTGCATCTATCGCTGTAGCGTAGCAGTCAGCAGCGACGACAACAGGTAAATGGCCTGAGTGCACTGTCGTAGTCCAAGTTACGTTGGCTGTCCGCCCGCGGCCTTACGGAATCTGGCATGCACCGATCAACCCTTTCAACCATTCACGGCTGCTAGAAACTCCGTCAACAACAGCCCGACCCTTCCCGAACAGAATAGGAATCCAGATTGCCAGCTCTTTCCTTCTGTCGTTCTCTGTGCTCATTGTTTATTTCCCTAATAAAATGAACCATTTTAGGGTCGCAGTAAAATAAAACAAAACGACATACTATGGCCGTCTCGCTGAAGCGAAATGTGTTGGGCAATCATTGTAAACAGAATGGGACTTTTGTTTATCGGAAACGCGGAAGGCGTTCGGAGTAAATCAAGCTGCTCGTTGGTTATTGCGGTCAAAATTGTTGGGCAAGGTTGACTCTTAATGGAACATTGAATATGATTGTATATTTTCAGGGAAATTGAACTAAGGGAATTGAAAACTCTCCTCCAAGCGAAAAAATCTTCCGGAGTAGAAAAACATTGCTCCAAAAAAACTGTTTTATCTGCTCTGCCAAAACCATAGGAATAACTCTCTTCCCTCTCCTTCAACCCCACGACCACGACGGAAACCAAGCAGAAAAGTCAAACCATTTTCCACACGAACTGCTTTAAAATGTATGCACCAAATGATAGCAAATGACAGAACGTCGTCGTCGTCGCCGTCTACCAGCAAGTGCCGTATTCTCCCAAAGAATAGAAAATATATTTTCCCACAGAATGACACATTCATTGCATATTTTGTTCTCCTCCAACCCTTCCGTGTGAGACGAACCGCCAGAAAAATAGAGCATTTTTCAACAGTTGGGCAAAATTCTCGTTCTAAAACGTTCCCATTCACTTTTTCATAAATTATTCAACTGGTTTCGAGTTGCAATTTGGTGAAGCTTATCTCAGCAAGAAAAACCCCCCAACAATAAAGCTCCCGTTTCCGACCGAAAAGGATAACGCACCGACGCGCGAATTGTTCACCCGTCTCAGCGTTGCATTTACGCTGACAAATCTCGTCCAAACGACCAAATTAGCGCCGATGACGACGACAACGCCGACAGTCTAATTAAGCCCGGACCCGTAATGGCGAAATTGAAAACTTTTAGAGCAATTTAACAAATCCCAGCCAAACCGCGGGGTAATTCGAAACGGTTATTGTCCCCTGGCATGAGCTTGCCAGCCACCCTTGACTGCCGCCCTTCAGCCGCCAAACAGCGCCAAATTGCGCGCATATGATACCAAATTTATTCGGTGCTGCGTTTTTTTTTTGTTTTGTTCATTTCTAAACGTTTAATGGCTTATGGTGACACAATTTTCCATGCCATTAGGAAACAATAATTGACATTCGTGCATGCTTGTGGGTGGACCATAATGCTGTGGTTGTTCAAATAAGTGTGTAGCTGTTGTGTACTTCCCTAGAGAGGATTTCAATGGATTGAACTTGCACTGAAAGCGGATGAAAGTTTGATTTGGATTGGATTTGGATTGGATTTGGATTTGATTTGGATTTGGATTGGATTTGGATTGTATTGGATTTGGATTTGGATTGGATTTGGATTGGATTTGGATTGGATTTGGATTGGATTTGGATTGGATTTGGATTGGATTTGGATTTGGATTTGGATTGGATTTGGATTGGATTTGGATTGGATTTGGATTGGATTTGGATTGGATTTGGATTGGATTTGGATTGGATTTGAATTGGATTTGGATTGGATTTGGATTGGATTTGGATTGGATTTGGATTGGATTTGGATTGGATTTGGATTGGATTGGATTTGGATTGGATTTGGATTGGATTTGGATTGGATTTGGATTGGATTTGGATTGGATTTGGATTGGATTTGGATTGGATTTGGATTGGATTTGGATTGGATTTGGATTGGATTTGGATTGGATTTGGATTGGATTTGGATTGGATTTGGATTGGATTTGGATTGGATTTGGATTGGATTTGGATTGGATTTGGATTGGATTTGGATTGGATTTGGATTGGATTTGGATTGGATTTGGATTGGATTTGGATTGGATTTGGATTGGATTTGGATTGGATTTGGATTGGATTTGGATTGGATTTGGATTGGATTTGGATTGGATTTGGATTGGATTTGGATTGGATTTGGATTGGATTTGGATTTGGATTGGATTTGGATTGGATTTGGATTGGATTTGGATTGGATTTGGATTGGATTTGGATTGGATTTGGATTGGATTTGGATTGGATTTGGATTGGATTTGGATTGGATTTGGATTGGATTTGGATTGGATTTGGATTGGATTTGGATTGGATTTGGATTGGATTTGGATTGGATTTGGATTGGATTTGGATTGGATTTGGATTGGATTTGGATTGGATTTGGATTGGATTTGGATTGGATTTGGATTGGATTTGGATTGGATTTGGATTGGATTTGGATTGGATTTGGATTGGATTTGGGTTGGATTTGGATTGGATTTGGATTGGATTTGGATTGGATTTGGATTGGATTTGGATTGGATTTGGATTGGATTTGGATTGGATTTGGATTGGATTTGGATTGGATTTGGATTGGATTTGGATTGGATTTGGATTGGATTTGGATTGGATTTGGATTGGATTTGGATTGGATTTGGATTGGATTTGGATTGGATTTGGATTTGGATTGGATTTGGATTGGATTTGGATTGGATTTGGATTGGATTTGGATTGGATTTGGATTGGATTTGGATTGGATTTGGATTTGGATTGGATTTGGATTGGATTTGGATTGGATTTGGATTGGATTTGGATTGGATTTGGATTGGATTTGGATTGGATTTGGATTGGATTTGGATTGGATTTGGATTGGATTTGGATTGGATTTGGATTGGATTTGGATTGGATTTGGATTGGATTTGGATTGGATTTGGATTGGATTTGGATTGGATTTGGATTGGATTTGGATTTGGATTGGATTTGGATTGGATTTGGATTGGATTTGGATTGGATTTGGATTGGATTTGGATTGGATTTGGATTGGATTTGGATTGGATTTGGATTGGATTTGGATTGGATTTGGATTGGATTTGGATTGGATTTGGATTGGATTTGGATTGGATTTGGATTGGATTTGGATTGGATTTGGATTGGATTTGGATTGGATTTGGATTGGATTTGGATTGGATTTGGATTGGATTTGGATTGGATTTGGATTGGATTTGGATTGGATTTGGATTGGATTTGGATTGGATTTGGATTGGATTTGGATTGGATTTGGATTGGATTTGGATTGGATTTGGGTTGGATTTGGATTGGATTTGGATTGGATTTGGATTGGATTTGGATTGGATTTGGATTGGATTTGGATTGGATTTGGATTGGATTTGGATTGGATTTGGATTGGATTTGGATTGGATTTGGATTGGATTTGGATTGGATTTGGATTGGATTTGGATTGGATTTGGATTGGATTTGGATTGGATTTGGATTGGATTTGGATTGGATTTGGATTGGATTTGGATTGGATTTGGATTGGATTTGGATTGGATTTGGATTGGATTTGGATTGGATTTGGATTGGATTTGGATTGGATTTGGATTGGATTTGGATTGGATTTGGATTGGATTTGGATTGGATTTGGATTGGATTTGGATTGGATTTGGATTGGATTTGGATTGGATTTGGATTGGATTTGGATTGGATTTGGATTGGATTTGGATTGGATTTGGATTGGATTTGGATTGGATTTGGATTGGATTTGGATTGGATTTGGATTGGATTTGGATTGGATTTGGATTGGATTTGGATTGGATTTGGATTGGATTTGGATTGGATTTGGATTGGATTTGGATTGGGTTTGGATTGGATTTGGATTGGATTTGGATTGGATTTGGATTGGATTTGGATTGGATTTGGATTGGATTTGGATTGGATTTGGATTGGATTTGGATTGGATTTGGATTGGATTTGGATTGGATTTGGATTGGATTTGGATTGGATTTGGATTGGATTTGGATTGGATTTGGATTGGATTTGGATTGGATTTGGATTGGATTTGGATTGGATTTGGATTGGATTTGGATTGGATTTGGATTGGATTTGGATTGGATTTGGATTGGATTTGGATTGGATTTGGATTGGATTTGGATTGGATTTGGATTGGATTTGGATTGGATTTGGATTGGATTTGGATTGGATTTGGATTGGATTTGGATTGGATTTGGATTGGATTTGGATTGGATTTGGATTGGATTTGGATTGGATTTGGATTGGATTTGGATTGGATTTGGATTGGATTTGGATTGGATTTGGATTGGATTTGGATTTGATTTGGATTGGATTTGGATTGGATTTGGACTGGATTTGGACTGGATTTGGACTGGATTTGGATTGGATTTGGATTGGATTTGGATTGGATTTGGATTGGATTTAGATTGTATTTGGATTGGATTTGGATTGGATTTGGATTGGATTTGGATTGGATTTGGATTGGATTTGGATTGGATTTGGATTGGATTTGGATTGGATTTGGATTGGATTTGGATTGGATTTGGATTGGATTTTGTTTGGATTTGGATTGACCGTGACACTCAGCCGTACCTCATTCTGCAGAAGTAGCTCACCTGGAAATAGATCCTGTTCAAATTTAATTTTTAGTAATGACAAATTTTTTTGTATGGAACTCGTTGCAAAACTCGATATTTTCATCACTCATCGTATTTATCCATCTCGGAAATCCTCGTTGGATAAAAATACGACTCGGGCCTAAAAATTCTAAATAATCATTTTGCAACTTGTTACATACATAACTAATATTGTCAACAGGTGTAAATTTGTGTGAGTCTTTTAAGCAACTTGAAAGCTGCTTACTGTTATTTTGCGGACCTTTACGTACCCTTAAGTTGATCGTAATTATATGAATGTAAATGGATTGGGAGGGTTCGACTGAATGGGATAGTTATGCTACGGAAACGGCTAAGCAGTCTCGAGGAAGTCAAACGATACTATTTCTATTTACCCAACGTTTCGACCACTTTTTTGGTCTTCTTCAGGGGTTCTGGAACGATAACAGCGATTGTAAGTTAGATGCATTAATTTCAAAGTACAAAAAACTATACAATAAACCTTCCAGAACCCCTGAAGAAGACCAAAAAGTGATCGAAACGTTGGGTAAAATCAAATAATATCGTTTGATTTCCTCGAGACTGCTTAGCCGTTTCCGTAGCATATATATGAATTCAATACCTCTTATGCAGTTAGAAAGTTTCGTCTCGAATTTTTGCTGAGCTTTGTAGAACTTAAAAGTGTATATTGCCTTGCGAAGTGCCACCTTCCCAGAAATAATTAAATTTTCATTACAACCCCAGCAACATGGTTCTGGCTATTGCAGCACAAGCAATTACAATTTTAATCCACGGGTTTTAATTGCCATCGTTAAAAATTATGATGTAATTTTCGTTGATGTCACGTTCCTGGTTTTTGCGACATTTACACGTCGCGACATTTTGTGTAACACAGCAGCGTTTCACTTGTGAACACTTTGAGCGACTATGTCCTTTTGATAATGACAAGCAAATTCCCAGTCTTCTCAGTCAATATTTGTCATCAATCGTTTCGAGGACTATCAATTCCAGCAATCTGGTAATTAATTTTCACTGCTCAGTCATAATCAAATCCTCTTCTCACCTTCCAGTGCAAGACGACTGATGATTAATTGATTTGTCCTTGGGCGAATCTCCTCTAGGAGTTATTCGCAATCAAGAAGACTCGAACGACGACGCCCCAACGTCTTGCATCAACCAGCATTGGAGCAAAAAGCACATCGAAATGATAATTTATGACTTCACACTTATGACCCGCTCTCGATGACAATTGCGATGACGTCGAACGACGACGATTGGCTAGTGATGATGAGAATGCATTCCTGTCCGCACTGCTGTCCCATCACCAATCAGTCTCTAAAATGCGAAACTGATCGGATCTATTCTCCAACATATACGACAATAACTGACGTTGACACTCATCGCTAGCACAGCAGCTTTGCTGTGTAGGGGGAAATCGATTTGAAATGCACTAACGGTCAAATCGATCCATACTCTACTGTGCTTTTCAAGATTTTTATTAAAATTTATAATTCTTCCACAAGGATTCTCAGTAATGCATTTTTCAACCATGCGTCTCCATATAGACTTGTACTGACTTGGTTGATGGAGGCGCCTGGTTACTGGTCTGGTGAATGTTTCGACTGTTAGCACTTTCAAAGATTTTAAAATGTGGACTTCAGCCAGGAAACACGTTTCAGAAACTTCACGCGGCATTTTGAACCACGATCCCCCCAACATCCAGCCAAACAACCAACGATAGAACGATATAGCTTTTATAAATTGATTTTCCATTAGCCTTCTGGTTTGACCTGTATTCTCTCTTTCCGATTGTCGCATCGATTCGCAACACGGTTCGTATAGCAATTTTGCCAAGTTGGTCAAACCAAAGAGGGCACTGCAGCAGCGTGGTTGCGATCCGCTTTTTCGGCATCAAATACAGCATGCTAGGGTGTTATGGGGGATCACATTTTTACGACTTCCCGTCGTCGTTTTCGTCACTCTGAACGGTGCAACGGTGATGGTCATTGGAACCGCTCTCGACTTGTTAGCGGTTATTATGCTCCGATCGATGTTGCGTCGTCGTCGACGGTGTGAAAATGGAGCCGCCTAATCCTCTTTTCAAGCTGCCGACATCGTCCTCGGAATTGGTTCACACATAATCCACTCTGGCAAGAATTATTGCCACCTATAATGGGCGGGCGAGATCAAAATAACTGAAAATTAAAACCTGTGACTGGGTTTCAATCAAGTGTGAAGCTTAGTCTCAGGTTCTGTGGTGAGCATAAATAACGGACGGAAGCGCCCAGTTTAGGATAAATATTAGTACTGAACTTAATTCCCTAACAAATATCTTATTCTCGGTTACCACGCATTTTTTATTCGACACAATCTCAACAGAATGGCGTTGTTGTTGATTCTTCTTTATTCTAGCTAAATAATATTTATCTAAATAATACGTTGAAATAGCAGCTTTTTATTTGAAAGACCTTCTGCATACATCTGCAGTCAGACATGCGTATTACTGCTCGGTTTTGAATATGACAATGAATGTTTTGCCTGTTTTCGGCAATACCGTCTGAAACGTAAATAGACGTAAATTAAAGGTTTAACGATCGAAGGCAAAGTGCTTTGGATTTCGGAATTGAGAGAAATGTATGAAAAAAATACCACTTGTGTTGGTGAGAATCGAGCACAAGACTCGGTACCGCTAGTCCAGCGCTTCAACCAACTAAGCCACGATTCTGAGGAATAGAATGTCAATCTGGATTCAAAGCGTCAACCTAACCGGGTCCGTCGTCCACTACTTCATCTCTCCTTGAAGCTTGAAATGTCAATCTGCCGCACTCTCGCGGCCTACGAACAAGAACTGCAAGCGTATTGTTTATAGAATGTACTCACAATGAATACAAGAAGCTCACACTTGTTTTTTCGTAGGTCGCTGAGAGTACGGGAGATTGACATCTAAAGCCGAAAGGAGAGATAAAGTCGTGAAAGACGGACCCAGTAAGGGTGCAGTTTAACTTTCTAAGTTCTAAGGGCTCGTTCAAATATTACGTAACACTAGCTAGTTTTCAGGAATTTCTCTCCGTTCTTTTCCAAAATGGCTTTCCAACAGTTTTTCCCGAGATTTTTGCGAGATTTTTGTAGAAGTTCTTTCAGAAAGTTTTCTGTGATTTCTCTAGGAATTCGTCCCGTGTTATCTCTCAGAGTTATTCAGAGTTTTTCTTCGCATTTCCCTATTTTTTTCTCCCAGGATAACTCCCAGATTTTTTTTCCGGGATACCCTAGTTTGACTCAGGATTTCTTCCAAAGCTCCTTTCGAAAAAGTCTTTGCAGAGTTTTTCTCGAAATTTTACATGAGTTTCTTCCGATATTTCTCAGGGAATTTCTTACAGAAAATTTCTTAGGTACTCCCACGAGTTATTCCCAGAAAACTCCTAGAAAAGTCCTTACAAGATCTCCGGTAGCTATTTTTTGAAGGAACATCCACAATCTCGCGACAATTTCCTGTAGGGATGCAGGAAAAACTCTGGGAGTAATCGTGGGAACATTTAAAAACATAGCTCAGAAGGGTGACTACAAGAATTCCTGTAAACAATTACGAGCAAATCCCGTGGAAGAAATCGCGAGAAAATCTCCATGAAAAACATCAACAAGAGCTCCGGCAGAAATCCCAAAAGGAACTCAGGAAGAAATTCAAGTAACAATTTTGGGAAAAAGTCCACAATAAATCTCCAGAAAAGCTCTTTGAGACATCCCAAGAAATCTTCAGAACGTAATTTCCTGAAAAATCCCAAGAGCAACTCTCAGAAAATTTTTGAAGAAATTACAGTTGAAACTTCGGAAGAAATTCCAGGAGGAACTTCTGCAAAAAAAATCCTGAGAAACTTCTGAGGATCGCCTGGGAAAATTCCAAGAGAAATACCGGTAGCTATAGCGAAAAATCATTCAAAATGCATCCAGAGTGAAACTCTAGGAGAAATACCACGAGAACAACTGAGAAATCTTCTGTGGAGATCGTGGTGAAAATAATGAAAGAAATACCATGAAAATTGTTATGGGGAACGTAGGAGGAATTAGGACAAAATCCCACGAGGGACTCTGGGAGCAATACCGGAAAAACCTGTGGGAGAAACTCTGTAGGATCTCGTGAAAAGCTCCAAGAGAAATTGATCAGAATTCGAGAATCCTAGAAGATTGTCAAGGTGGAATCTCGGAACGAATTGTTGTAAAGGGTGTCCCGAACCAAATTGCACCACGGAAAACAGTGCATAACTTTTGATTGCATGCATCAAAACGGCTGATTTTTTAACCAGCAACAGTCTATTATGTGTAGATGATGCTATACAAATTTCATCGGAATCGGTTATGTATTGACGGAGATATGTATCTCCGACGCGAGAATATTAGATTTTTAGAATATTGTACACTTATTTTGAAAATGGTTTGAACTATAACTTTACTGTTAGTGTGTCAAAACGTCTGAAAATTATACTACAAGTTTTCAACATAATAAGTAATAAGTGGTAAAAATTTCATCGAAATCTGATAAGTACTTATTTTTATACAATTCAAAACTCAAACATCTTCAAAGTGAAGTTTAGGCCCTTCTTAACAATTTTAAGGTTCGTTTGCACTATTTCGACTCTCAGATTTCGACTGCTGCGATTCTCAATAAAATTTGACAAAGTTATCCTAATATAATAACATGTTTTCAATCAAATTTTGAGCCATTTTGACTTAACACTTTTAAAGTTAGAAAACTTTGAATGTCACAAAACAATAAAACAGTTTTGCTTTTGCCAAAAGTCTGGCTACATATAAAACCAAAACTTTTTATCCGTTTGACCAAAACGAATGAAATTTTCAAATAATATTTCTACATACATACGCCACCTACAGAAAAAAAATCATTGTAATCGGTTCAGTATTTCTGACTCAAGCGTTACACATACGTAAATTATTTGTTATTTTTATTCTTTGTTTGTACAAGATTCCCGAAATCTAAATTTCTCGCGTCAGAGATATCTCCATCAATACTAAACCGATACTGGTGAAATTTTGATGGCATCATCTACGTATAATAAACTGTTGGTGTTGCAATTTCATGCGGGACACCCTTGAATCTTGGAAAACTGTCGATAGCAATCCTGAAGAAACTTCCTGGAAAAACTTAAGCAGGAATATCAAGAATAATACTGTGAAAAAATACAGAAGCAGTCTAGTGGAGAATTCTGGAAGATTTCTCCAGATTTATCCGCGTCTACATGGAATTTGCAGCATCTTCTCGGAATATTTGGCTGAACGAAAATATCTGCTGGTAGGAGCCCTCCACTTGCTCTTTCAGCATGGTGATCTAGATTTCTTCTAGAGTCTTGGGTTCGATTCCCACCGGAGCAAATCTCAATGTGTTCATCAAACGCGTTTTTTTTAGTGCATGTACTCACCAATGTCACAACGTTTCAACATTGTAATTTCGAAGAGGGTTTTTGACTCAAACCATTATTATTGTTCGCCAACTTGCTAAATTTGAAACAGATAATGCGTAAATTTTCAATACCTTACTTGAGATAGACTGTCTCAGCTGCACTGCTCTTGAACGGAACTCACCTGAAAGCAAAAAAAGGAAATGATTTAGTGTATGGATTTCAATATTTGCAATAGATAGGAATGTGTTATGATAAAACAGTTCAAACAAGTGTTCAACAAGATTGCAGAATTACAAAAGTCAAAGCACGAATCAACACAGAATGACGTATCACTGTTTTTATGTGATAGGGATTTCGTCTAATTCCCGTTTGTGGAAGCACCGACCAATAATGATAGATTTTATTCTTGCACCTTGCCTAACACCTCATGGCCAATTTGGTATCAATAATTGATTTTTAAATTAGCTTCCACATCATGTTAAAAAATATTGTAAAAGAACTACAATTTACTTAAAATGATAAGATTGAATAATTGTCCCTCGAATTCTGTTTCCGTTAAGTCCACGTCTATTTCTGGCACATCCTGTATTTAATTCCCGGCTCACCTTCTACGTGACACTATGATACATAGGATGGTCAACAATTATGGTTTAACCGTAGGTGTTTATTCGAAAAGTTGGTCAAATTCTTTGCAATCCAAATCAAATCATGTGTTCAAGTACAATTGAGCAGAAACTTTCAAATTGAAATGGATGTAGCTTTTTAATATTGACCAAAATATTTCAATATATATTTTTTCCCACCAGGTCATAATTCGCCACAGGGCAACGAAGAAATCCTTCTCTGTGGTCGTGAAATACGATGTTTCGTATGCAGAAAGTCCACGCACACATTTGCTTGCATTCTCCTTAGAAGGCAGCTGTAATTGTAAACAAACATGTTACCGGCCTTCTACAAACGCAAAACGACAAAAATGGTGAAATCGTAAGTGGAGTGAAATTTAAACGTGGAATATTGCGCAATTATTCGTTTTCCAGTGCTACGGGGGGTGGTTATTGATAGCTCTAGCTTACAGCATTTTTGAACTCGGTAAGCTGATGATCATTTTTGGCGTAGAATCATGCCCTGAATTCGAAAACGCAAAGGAAAAAATATATAGTAGAGCGGAATTTTTTTCGACTTTCTATACAAGGTTGATGATTTGAAATTGATTTTTGTTCTATTTTTTTAAGCAAAGTCACTCACTTCAGACATCTCATTCTTCGTAATCAATGCTCCGATTGAGCTGAATTTTTTACTGTAACTCGCCTACGTATGATATGTCAGATAAACGTTGAGAAAGAATTTTTAAATTGTTTTTTTTATAATTGAAAAAAATACATTTCTTCATATATTTTTGGAAATTTTGCTAAAATATAAGGAGATCGTCCCTAAAACTTGCCAATATCTTGAATTTCATCAATCTGACGCAAAACCTGCATTCAGATGATCGAATGGTATTATGTTCAGCTTTAAATTTATGGAAAAAGATTTATAATAGGTTAAACAAAAAGCAAAATATTTGAATTTTAGTAAATTCCGTATTTTAAAAAGTTGTAAAACTTCAATATTAAAGCAACTGAAACCGTCTGATGTAGAGGTAAAATAGTTTTCGCTAATTTTACCGACTGAAAAGGCCGAAAATCCCTAAAATTTTAAAATATGGAAGTTCTGTTCTACTTAAAAATTTTTGAAGCACGGTTTTGAAATCAACGCTAAATTGTGCATCAAAAATTTTGGTCGTTGACAGAAGTTCGCGACTTTCATTTTATTTTGTAAACTACTGTAGTCTACATCTTTTTACTTCCATCTGATGAGTCATTGGCAAAGGTAAGTTGGAATAACTATAACTATCGGCTATTTTCCGTCTGATATTACGGGAATTAACGCATATGACAAAATAGATTTCTTCCCTACTAGCTGTCAATCGCGGTCCTGTAGTTTCCGAATCTATAAGGGTCATATAGATAGAAATTCATTATTATATGTAAGTATAGAAGATAGATGTTTTTTTTTCTTTCCCTTGTGATTCATTTTTATTCTGGGTGATGTGACAATGACGCCGAAATCGTGCAAATTCACTGGTCAGACATATTTTCTGTTCACATATTCTCACACTATTGGTTTGGATTGTGAATCGTACTCTCTAATCTTCTGGGTCAACAGCTCAACAATGATCAATGTTTCCCTTTTAATGGCTAGATTTCTAAATTCGACTCTACAGTACTACTTCACATTGATGACTATACTGTTTGTCACAACGCCCAGCTCGAAGTAATGAAGATTCCAAGATAAATTAAAATGCATTAACCAGTCAACTCATAAACTCGCTTTTCAAAGATGATTTCGTCAAATACGAACAACTTCATAAGCCCACAACATCTTAATCTCACGTTTCTTGCCTTTCTTGCTCCAGCTTCAGCACCATCGTGTTGCTTCGTTAACCCGTTGCCGCTGAGTCAAACCCATATTGGCTTCATTTGTTGATTGCGATGGGTGCGTAGTTTAGTTTGGCAAGAAGAGCATACTTCTCGTCTGAGCGACCCAGTCGCCAGAGCAGAGCTGGTTGCTGCCAACCAAAGGGTGATCAATTAAAAGCCATACTAATAATGGCCAATGGGTGACGAAAGACGAAAGAAGCGTTTCCAATAATCTTGGTCCTTCAACTTTCTGTGAGAATGATGAACATCTTGTACCCCTCAACAGAACTCGTCATCGTCGCGTCGCCATCACTTGGGTGTCGTTTTCGTCGCAAATCGTTAGTCGGTCGTTACAAATAGAAAATACCTATAGCAAACAACGATGCTCTAAATTGAGTCGTAAAACTTTGGGATGGCACTTGGGAAAAATCTTGGTTTACAAGCGACAATAAAAAGTTACTTTAGAGCGATGGTGTCATTCAATTAAAATTCCACGACTGCGCGAAGGTCATTCCGAATTCGAGTTGCACAAGTGTTGTTTGTCAAATAATGGCGCCCCCGTTCGGTCTCCAATTGAGGCAATCAAAGCTCTCTAGTGCCATGATGGTCTCAATAACCGTTACTAGGACATCACAACTGTCTCAATTTGTTATTATATAACTGCTTACGTGCTTCGTTTTATCCCTAATGCGCTTTCAAAGGCAAGCAGGGAAACATGGGTGTTATACCCAATGCTCGTCGTTCCGTTTGCTACACGGAGTAACACCCAATTCGATTACCGTTTGGATCGTTTGGAAAGTGTTCCGAAGGTGTAGAAACACTCGAAGACTGAGCTAACCATCATCCCACCTGATGCAGCGAATCCTACAACCAACAGCATGGATTGAATTGCACTTTTCCATTATCGGAAAACGTCTGGGTTGGGATCTGGGTCCTCTGCACTCTCTACTCGACTCCAAACAGCATTCATCAGGTGGCATTCGATGCCAATTGTCGCCACAATTATTGACCGGAGGCGGTGCAGAAGGAAAAAGAGAGCACCAATCGATCCAAAGGGTGAATGTACACAGTAGCGGCTACCGGATGCCTCGAAACGGGACATTCGAGTCAATGGCACTGGCTTCAGAAACGAAATTTTCTTGTGGACATCGAGCTACTCCTACCTGCGCGGTTTGTGAGCATGGAATACTGCTGTTCGATGGCGCAGTCAGGTTTTGGAATGCAAGGGGCGGTATAGGTATGTCAGACACAATTCTGACACGAATTACCCCGACCAATTAGGTATTATATTTTATACAAATATTTTATTTTATTGTTCTACACGGCACTGTAACTATTTAAGAAAAGTCATCGCATCTCTGCAGCAACATTTTTTTTTGAAGTTACAGCAAATTGCTTTAAATTTAAGAAAACTTATTAAAGAGCCAAAAGTAAAGCTTTCCTAAGCAAACTGTTTTTTAAGGCTTTTATTAAGTTCTCAGTACTTCCACATTTATGAAATACGGGCTTGTATTTCTATCTGTGTCACGATAAATCAAAAGATTTTCATCCTGAAATTGTATGAACATTGTCATGGTTGTCGCGATGCGCATTCCGTTTCCAAACCAGATACTAGGTTAATTCTTTTGCCATCACGACATGTCTTTAACCGAGAATCTATGAGTCTTGTCTCTTCAAGGGTGTTCGACGAAAGTTTGTTTTTGTTTTCATTAACTTGGAATTATCTCATTCTGGTGGTCGTCCCATGTATCCATATGTGAAAACGGTCATCAAGATGCGCTTTCCGGTTCCTCCAACGAAAAGTCGATTCAATCTGATGGATGTTTGTGCTTTCTTTTGAGTCCCAGCAACAAAAAATAGGCCTTTTTGAATCTACCATCATAACTTTCAAATAAAAAATTCTGAAAAAGGTGGATGTATACAAACCCGGAAGTCAATGACTCCACACTACCTCCTTCCAACTACGCCCATGTCATGGTTGAAGTCAAAGGCGATGGACAACGGCGGTGGTGCAACGTCTCCGATGGTGGTCAATAATCGTAAACTACTATCTTTATCGATGCATAAAATGGACGTTTCTGCCGGTTACAGGTCCATGTTTGATACGATGCGATTGGCGGCGGCGGTAGTAACAAATGTCCGCGCGCGCACTCATGCTTGCGGTTCTGCAGCAATGGTAATCTGTTAATTGAGTGAAAATAACGGAACACCCATTCGAATTCATTTGGTTCGATCCCCGGAAAAGGAGGTCCAAGAAGGAGAAATTTTGCGTTCGATTTCTGGACTCTTCATGAACTCTAAAAATTATGAACTCTTTCCCGGGAGAAATGTGGTGTTTATGGAAATTTTAACGGCTACTAACATCTGCATACGCAAGTGGGAGGGCACACACGCTGCTCATCGTGTCCCAAAACGAGAATAGACAAGGCTTCTGGGGTTGGAATCGAAAGTCACTGACTGCTCTCCTCTACACAGGGTAAACAAGTTTACGACGAACAAGAGACCGCCGGCGATAAAATTTGCATAATTATGGCATAAAAAGTCAACCTCTTATTGACAGGTGATACAATAAAAGCCGTAAAAATGTGACATGTTCGGTTCCGTCCGACGGTAACAGTAATTACCCTCGCCGATTGAGCGAGACAAAACGCAAACAAGGTCGATCCGGTGGCACTCTAGTGTGGTGTTGTTAATTTTCTAGATTTGTGATGTGACCGTTTGTGTGGGATAGGGCCACGAGAGACGGGGGTATAACCATTAATGATTTTTACCAGCGATTGATAATTTATTCGTGGTTTGTGGTTTCATAACACGAATTGGTTAAATATTGAACAGCCCAGTGGCTGCTGTTTGAAAAAATAATACCATGTTTATCTTTTTGGACCTGTGTACATATTGAAAGAAGCACGGAAATTTAATAAAGTATATCATCCATGATGACACTCACAAAAGTGATGATACGCGCAAAAGGCGGAAATTGTTATTAAAGACAATATTAATCAGCGTGAAGAATTAGCCTAATTTAAAATTCACGAGTAAAAAGCAACTAAAAACCAAGATTAATCAGATCAAAGCAAAGCAAAGCAAAGCAAAGCAAAGCAAAGCAAAGCAAAGCAAAGCAAAGCAAAGCAAAGCAAAGCAAAGCAAAGCAAAGCAAAGCAAAGCAAAGCAAAGCAAAGCAAAGCAAAGCAAAGCAAAGCAAAGCAAAGCAAAGCAAAGCAAAGCAAAGCAAAGCAAAGCAAAGCAAAGCAAAGCAAAGCAAAGCAAAGCAAAGCAAAGCAAAGCAAAGCAAAGCAAAGCAAAGCAAAGCAAAGCAAAGCAAAGCAAAGCAAAGCAAAGCAAAGCAAAGCAAAGCAAAGCAAAGCAAAGCAAAGCAAAGCAAAGCAAAGCAAAGCAAAGCAAAGCAAAGCAAAGCAAAGCAAAGCAAAGCAAAGCAAAGCAAAGCAAAGCAAAGCAAAGCAAAGCAAAGCAAAGCAAAGCAAAGCAAAGCAAAGCAAAGCAAAGCAAAGCAAAGCAAAGCAAAGCAAAGCAAAGCAAAGCAAAGCAAAGCAAAGCAAAGCAAAGCAAAGCAAAGCAAAGCAAAGCAAAGCAAAGCAAAGCAAAGCAAAGCAAAGCAAAGCAAAGCAAAGCAAAGCAAAGCAAAGCAAAGCAAAGCAAAGCAAAGCAAAGCAAAGCAAAGCAAAGCAAAGCAAAGCAAAGCAAAGCAAAGCAAAGCAAAGCAAAGCAAAGCAAAGCAAAGCAAAGCAAAGCAAAGCAAAGCAAAGCAAAGCAAAGCAAAGCAAAGCAAAGCAAAGCAAAGCAAAGCAAAGCAAAGCAAAGCAAAGCAAAGCAAAGCAAAGCAAAGCAAAGCAAAGCAAAGCAAAGCAAAGCAAAGCAAAGCAAAGCAAAGCAAAGCAAAGATAACCGTACACATCGCGGCTGCTACTCCGTGTTTGTAAATGTGGAACCATGGGACTAGCTAAACATTATCACTGCACAATTCAATAATTATAATGCACATAAGTCAATGGTCGGTCAATATCAACTCGCGCTTCCATCGTCCTACCGTGCAAACCCATGTTCTGCAATTCTCGGCTGTCTTGCATCCGATTGAGATTATTTTTTAAATTTCTTCATTGTAAAGAAATTTTTCGAAAATATTCCACAATTCAGCAAGCACCAAAGTGTTGAACCATCATCCAGTTCAATGAACGGCAAACCGCACATTCATCAGGCCAGGCGACAATCCCACCCTATTCTCAAAATCCACCACCACCTAAAAACGCCACCTAGTTTCAGCGTTCAATCACCGCCGGGTGCGCAAATGATCGTATTTCGTCGTGGTCGTCATCGTCGTCGCCGGGAATCCGTCCGGCGCTGGAAACCAGTTCCCTCGTTTTCAATCTCTATTCAAATTCTCGCATCCATATCTCGGCATCTAAGCAACTAGACTAGAGGTATGCCTTCCCAGGAGGAGCCCCGGTCGGTCGGTCCTGTACGACGGCTCTCGTTATAGCCAACAAGCGCGGATTATCATTTTTATTGGCGATCAAATGCTTTGTAACATAAACCCGTCGATTTCAAACGGTTTGCGTTTGGTCGGGACTGCTTATCGCTCGGGTGCAATCTTTTCCCGTAACTAGTTGTCAGTTGTCGGTGTTTCTACACTGAATCTCCTGCCTGCATGTGCTGCTGGGTGGGGACGGAGTGGTGACTAGCCTTGAGACTAGAGCATATTTCATTTTTGCCGTTGGGAAGATTGATTTGATTTATTATGTTTCGCCTGATGTGGTTCTTCGACGTTTGAGTATATTACACCGGTTGTTGGGAAGCATTTTTGCTAATCCTTGTTCGAACCGTTGTTGCTAATTTTAGACGAGGATCGATCCGAGCCAGTGGTTTACAAATAGGGAATGGATTCTTATGTAGAAACATATCTTAAACAAGTAACTTTGTCACATTTATTTTATTATTTTTTCATTCAAGCCTGATAGATTCACTCAATGTATCAAGTTTTGGTATAACTTGTCACAGGAGGCTTTTACTTTGATTTGATAACTCTTATTTTATTTTTTTTTCTGTAGATTTTGGTTAAGTTTTCTTTGTTTATTTTTATTTTAGAATATTTTTTCATTAAATTTGTTATTAAAATTACAAAATTTAAAATGCCAATTAAAATTTCAGGAGACTTTTTTGAAGTATGAAAATAAACTGTTAATATTCAATTCCATAGATTTTTTTTTTTCATTTTTTTATAAAACTATGATTATTTTAAAGATATCTTGGTATAGCTGATCAAAGTGTAGCTGATGAGGTTGAAGGTTACTGATTTCAGCACCCATCACGCAACCCTGGAGCGACTTAAGAGCTCAAAATTGCCCGAATGTTTATAAACAGCGCTCCTTCCCATTGATTGTGACTCGATAAATAACGACAAAACAACTGTATGGAAATCAACTGGCCAACAGTGTCGCATTTCTTCTCGAAACCGGAGCAAGAGAATACCATTGGAAGAAACCGAACAGAAATAATCATAACTCGGCGAAGCGCATGCAGAAATGATCCCGTTGTTTGTGCGACGACGCCGCGCCGCCACGACAACTGCTTTCCATATAGGTATCCGATTTTTATTGGTCCCCCTAGAGGCGCCAACGTAGCAAAAGCCTCATAACTGGAATATGGGAACGTGACACTTGTTGGCCGAGGGATGACGATGACGGCGTCGCGACTAAACGACCACTTTTGCGCGTTCGCATTCGGCGTTGTCGTTGTCGCCGAACTGGGCTGAGGTTGTAAAACTTGGAAAGTATGGTACGTGTCAGTAGAAGCACTTAATGCCCAAATGAGCAATTGGTAGAAGCGATATTTCGCTGACATGAGCAGAACTGGTACTAAAACGAAATGGTTCTTTGGAATTTACAAAAAGTGATTATCACATGTTGATGGTCGTCATGCATGCAACTTTATCATTTATTCCCGAATCGATCACGAACATTTTGAAACGAACATTTTTTCAGTTTAGATAATCCCATGCAAAATGAGATTTTTTACATTACAGGGTCTTACTTACTGTTTCCCAATAAACGCCCTTTTCGACCCTAATCGCACGATAACAGTGACTCAGTTTGTCCGTGCAACAAGCTCGGGCTAACGCGATCCATTTTCTTCGCGAGCTCGTTGGTTTGTGGGTTGACTTGGATGCCCGATTATCGTAAAAGTTGTTTCCAGATAAACTTGTGAGCTCGTTTCATATTACTTTGGGAATAAGAACTATACAACAGATTCTTCCGTTTGTGTGAGTCGGCAACACTGCTAGAATATGAAACAGTAACTCAGCATGTTTAAATCCTAATACAGAGGGTGGCCATAATGTTAGGGATAGGCAACCTTTTATCTCTCACAAAAAAAGTTCAATAAGCTGTAATTTTTCATAGATTGCCTTAAAAATTCTCAAATTTTGACTGTTTGTCAATCTATTATATGTGCTATTATATCAGTTGTGTACAACCTCAAACTCAAATTTGTATATTTGAGTAAGATTGGTTAATCCTTCGTGAACCTAGAACAGTTCTCGTGAAATACTTTTTTTAGACAACCAATTTTTGAACCTGTCATACCTCAGAAACCAGTGATCCGAATCGAATTAAATTTTGATCGTTTATCAACAATTTAAAATGCTGATAAAATATTTGGCGGGTGCATGCATACTGCCAATTCACCACACTTTTCCTCCAGGCTTTCTAACCAACTTCTTTCAATATTTCTTATGATTTCCTCATCGAGAATTGTAATATATTCCTGATATTTTTAGTAGATAACTTAAACTGTCTTGGCATGTACTCCGCTTGTTTAAATTCCAAAATTTGTAGGAAATTTAATAAAAAGGTCATTGTATTGCTTCGGCAAATTACTGACAAGATGTGTGATAAATTATTTCCATTGCTGTCATGGTAAAACAAAAGCTGGTTAGTCAAGGTTCCCCGATTTTAGCGCCCATTCACTGGTACATTCCCATGGATAAATTTCGGGATGAATCTCTGAAGGAACCACTTGGGCAATTTCTCAAGAAATTGCTGGAACAACGTCTGAAAGAATCCATGGAAAAGCTTCTGAATAAATCCCTGCTGAAATTTCTGAAGTAATTCTAGAGATATTGAAGCAGTCTCTAAAGATATTTCCGAAAGTGTCGCTGAAGAAATTTCAGATGGATTAAAAAAAACCTAAAGGCAAACCATAAATGAATATCTGAGAGAATTTCAGAAAAAAAACATGAATATTTTAAGAATCCCCAGATGGATTTTCTGAATAAGTTTCAGGAGGAATACCTGAAGAAACACCTGGAAACCCCTGGTGAAATACCTAGCAAAACCTCTTGAGATATTTTTGGAAAATCCTGGAGAAACCACCTTATAAAAATAATAAACATGTTGTTTTTGAATTCCTGGAGGAATCCATAGAGAAATTCTTAGAGGTACGCTTGGAGGAAATCCTGGAGAAATTTCCGAGAAAATACATTGAGGAAAAACCGGCGGTATTTCTGATGAAATCTTTGTGTGAATTTATGCAGGAATCTGTTTAAGAATGTGTTTCCGTCAGAAACCTTAAAAGAATCGCTGAAAGACTCTGTAGAAAAAAATCTAATGGAATCCTTGAAGGATTATCTAAGACTTTCTTAGGAAATCTTTGGAGCAATTCCTGGAAGAGAAATATCTTGAACGAATATCATAAGGTATGTGAAGAAATCTTGGAAATTTCCTCAATAATCTCTTGTAGAATTTCTAAAGCAATCCTTGGACAAAATTCTTTAGAAAGCTTCTGATAAAATTTTAAACGAGTTCTGAATTTTTGATTCTTAATGTATCCATGAATCATTTTCTAAAAAAATAACATGGATTATTTTTGAGAAAGTTTATTCGAAAGAAATTCGTTGATTTCTGTAACAATGCAGAAGGTTTTGAAAGCAATTCTTGAAGTATTATCTAAAAGAATCCATGCAACATTTTTGGAAGCTATCCGTGCAAGATCTTCTTAAGGAGTTCTTGGAGAAATTTCCGGAGAACATTCTAAAGTCTAAAGGAATCTGTAGAAGATTTTGCAAAAGAATTTCTGACAGAATTTCTGTGGGATTTCCTGGATGATTTTTAAAGTAAATCTACGAGGAGTTTCCAAAGGAGAATAGGATATAGAATAGGAAGGAATTTCTAATCAAATCCCTGGGGTAAATTTCCGAATGAAGCCATGGAAGATTTTTTAAAAGAATTCGTGAGGGAAGTTTTGATCAAATACTCCGACAAATTTTCGAGAGATTCAAAAACAAATTTTAAAAGATTTTTTAGAATTTCTAAAGAAAGTTTTTTGAAAGTTTTTCTAAAGGAATCTCCAATACATTCTCCAAACAAATGCCTAGAGAAATTTCTAAATTAATATCCAGAGGAATTTCTGAAGTTATCCCTGGGTGAATTTCTCAAACAATCTCTGATATGATTTGTGAAAAATTATTCAGGAATTGACAAAGCAATAAAGCAATACAGTTAAAAATTCTGGGTTCACTAACTTTTATCTAACGCCGCAGAATGGCAACAAAGGCTACAGAGCAGATAGCAGTACAAACATACACTATTGCACAGAAAGATCGGCAACGCCACGCTCTATGAAGTGCTTGCAACAAATCTCAAAATTTTCTAAGGAGGAAATCTTGAGGAATTTCAGAAAGAATCCTTGGAGGAATTTCTGAAGCAGGAAAGGATTTCCAGAGCAATTCATGAAGGAATTCTAGAGTAAACCCTCGCAGACATTTTCAAAGGAATCCCTGAAAGGATTCCTGAACTTTTTGAATTTTTTGGGACATTTATGCAAATACATAACGTTACTGTGTATGTCCATTGCGCAAAATATTGGCTTTTGAATCAATCATACATATTTATGGAGACAAAAGATTTTGATCGTAACAAGCTAGCAACGTAAAGGTTCCTTTGAAAACTCAGTTTTCATGCAGTTTTTATATCCTACCTGAACAGTGAACAGTGTTGGTAGTAAAGACAATACTAGGATACCTACGTTGTTTTTTTTTAATGTATGTTAAAGATATATAATACCTAGTATAATATCTATTGTTATACTGCACGTACCTTCGTATTTCGACCGTAAAATACAGGGTGTTAGGTTCATGAGTGCAAGCTTTTTAAAGGGTGATAGAGGACCATAAATGGTGATAAAATAGTTCTACGCATATGGTCAAATCTCAACCGTTACGTAGTTTTTGAACTATCCATGTTTTTGATTATAATTGCCTTAACTAACTATATATTTAAAATGGTCAAACTTACCGCATTTTTTTTATCCTTATTCGAAAGATTATTGAAATTTCTATCAAATGACATCTTTGAATCGATTGGTTTAGTTAAAAACTAAGTTTTCTAGAGCAAAATAGCTCAAAATAGTGTGTTTTAATTTGTTTTTGCTAATTATCTTTAAAACATGCGTAATTAATGAAAATTCTTTCTTTAGCAAAGTTGTGGCCTCAGTTTCACTCTACAATTCGTTCTTTGACACCAAACTTCTAGCTCTTATCGTTTTCTTGCAATTTCGATTTGAATGTGCGGCACAGTGTGCAAAAAAGTGCTTACCTTGACAGTTGCAAATTTAGGATCTGAAATGCGATGTTTAAATCGAAATTGCTTCAAAACGATATGAGATAGAAGTTTGATGTCTAAGAACGAGTTCTAGAGTAGAACAGGGACCACAACATTGTGTAAAAAGAACTTTTAATTATTACGCATTTTTCAAAGATAATTGACAAAAACAAATTAACACTCACTATCTTTGAGCTATTTGCTCTAGAAAACATAGTTATTTAACTAAACCAATCGATTCAAAGATGCCATTTGATAGAAAATTCAATACTCTTTCGAAAAAGAGTAAAAACTGCGATAAGTTTGACCATTTTTAAGTTATAGCTAGTTATGGCAATAAGCTTCAAAAACATGGGAAGTTCAATAACTACGTAACGGATAAGATTTGATATCCAATGAGACACAGCTATCAACTTAAATAAATATCACACCGCCAAGATACATGGTTCTATACATAGCCTTGACAGACAATTGTTTATACTTTATGTGGACTTAAACGTTGACAGAGATTAAACTAATGCGTCTGTGTTCTAAACGTAAATCTAACAAACAGCTCAACGAACCAACTTCCGCATTCGTAGCAAATCTGCGTAGTGCCATCAGCACCGTTTATCAGACAACGAGAAACGCAGCATAAATTAAAACTGATGGCTTGTAAAAGTAGATCGTTTGCACGCGCCACAAAAGAGCAACTCAAGAGCATGCGTGTCGCTGCTGCTGCTGCTGCTGTTGCTGTTGATGTTGTTGATCGTCCAACGTATAGTATCCGAATGGACCTGTTTCGTACGCCTTTGCGTGTCCCGAGTTCGACGGCGATGTCGTCTACGTCTGCTGCTGATTTGGCGGCGTTGACCGAACCGACCACACGTAAAACTGCTGCCCGAAAGTGCTGATGCTCTGAGCTGGGCTGAGCTGAGCTGAGGCTAGTGGAATGCGTACAAGTGGGAGTCCCGCGACCATCGCCGAGAGTACAAACCAGAGTACAAACTCATAAAACAAGATAAAGTAATATTAATCAACGGAATTGTTCGACATGGAGTCTAAAAAGTGCTCACACTCTCGGACCGGTCGTCGTCGTCGTCGTCGTCAGTCGTGTCCATTTGCCATTTCGATTTCGGAGACGGGTCGTGTGCGTGTCGCGTTCCAACTCTCTCATCGTCTGTTGTGCGTTGGCCGGCTATTGATTTATATCGTGTTTTGCAAGTTGTTTGTTCGAAGCAAAAAAGCAATCCTTTCTACAAAGTACCTACATACGTACTCCCCTCCCCCATCAATGGTACTCCGGGATATGACGATGCAATTCTTCTCAGGCGGGGCGCTACCGCGACAAACGGTTCAGTAACGGCGAGCTCGTGCAACTCCTCACGGGTCGATGCATCACGCGTGTTAAATTAATTAATCATTTTAACGCCATGACGATGGCAGCCCCGGCCCACGGACGATGTCTGCTAGTTGCAACATCGTCGGCGCAGTTTGTTAGACTGATTAGGTCGTGTACAAAGTGGGCTACTGTTGAGTGGGGGACATGCGTTACTTTTTGCTAGCACGCGGTCTGCTTCCTCATTCTTGTGGTGGCGTGTGTTTGGAGGAAATTCTCGCTAGATGTCTCGGGAAAGTTACAAACTCGATGTGTTATAGGTCTTCAGATAGAAATGTATTTAGATATTCCTAGAAGATTAATAAACCATGAACTACGAATTGTACCAAGTATATAGAGAGATGAAAATAGTGAAGCGAATAAAACACGGAAGGCTGCGGTGGGCTGAGCATGTAGTTCGTATGCCGGAAGAACAACAAGCTAAAATCATATTCAGCAAAAAACCAGGAAGCCTTCTTGCAGTTGAGGAGGACTAGTAAGGACTCTAAATGCTCAAGGCAACTGGAAGCGATTGGCCCAGGACCGAAACCAGCGAAGACGCGTTGTGGCCTATCAAGTATCTAGTAAGTAATGCACATCATGATTACTCATTATGTTTTAGTTATTGCAAACTACTATTTCGGATATGCACCAAAACAACAATCCAATACATTCCCTTGTTGTCAGTTGAAATGTGCTGAGTTGTCTCTATTAGCACCCCAATATTCAAGCCCCTTCTATAGGCCGATTGTGCCTTAGGCCCTGGCAAGCCCTTTACACTCTGTTCCAGTGAGGTAGGCCCACCACGCCGTATAATTTATACATTTTATCGTTTCAATTATCGATATTATTTATAATTTGTGTCGTGTTTACGTTAGACAATGTTGCGCTGCATGTGTCGGTGCATTGCCGGTGCAACAAGCAAAGACAGAGAAGCAATCATACAACTGTGGCAAGGGCGCACCCGATTGCAATAGAAAGAAAGTGAAAGAATGTGAAAGGGAAGTGGGAAAGGATAGTTCCTGTCCTGCGCTCATAAATCAAACAATTCCTCCATGGTGTCTAATTTGATGTTTTTGTTATAATAATTCAGCATATTGTTAAGGCTGATGGCGAAGGGAAATTGTCGTGCGGTCGTAATTTTTCAGGCGGCAATTACTCTACAATGTTTGCCAGTCAGATAATGTCATATAGCAATGAAGGTTGAAGGCGAAAAAGTAGATTTGCTTTGCTAAATTTCATTGCCCTTCTGAGCCAGATGGTATTCGCTGTCGAACAGTGAGGTAATATTCAATGCACTGTGGTAGGTACTTGAGATTCCTATGAGCACACGGTTCATTGTTAGGCCATGAAATAAATCGAAACATCAATCATGTGGCAAATTGGCGTCGTTATTAGCGTCATTGTCGTATTGTGATCGTTGATGATTACAAGCCAATTTTCTGCATGAATCGCTCTATTCAACACGCGGCGTTGTGCTGACATTTTATTGCCCAGTCGTGTAAAACTTGTTTGAGTTTACTAGATATAGCAACACATTTTCATCTCTATGGCAAACTAGCGTTGTTATCTGATAACACCTAATGCAGATTACACTGTTGAAAATGCTTTGACATCCATGTGCACAACAGAACATGTGCTCGATGAACAAATTGTCTGTTGTGCCCATGTATGTCAAAGCGGGAGAGGAAGTTATTTTTAATTGTCGAGAGCTTCGGGCACTGCCTTCCAATCACTTATTGGTATGGCAATTAGTGTGCAGTCGGACTCTCGACAACAGACAATGTGTTAGATGTTCATCTAATCCCATCCGAAGGGGGTTTGGATTGTGAAAAGAAGATAACCATGTGCGATTGTGGAATCGAGTTCAGTTCTAGGCCTGCTGGCGACGGAGATAGTCGAGTGACTCCGTAGCTTGAAGGAATAGAAGCGCCCGTCTAGCGAATTGGGAGTCGTGAGTTCGAGTCTCACCGGAGTACGTGGATTTCTTTTCATAATTTCAAATCTCAATTTGTTCATCGAGCACATGTTCTGTTGTGCACATGGATGTCAAAGCATTTTCAACAGTGTAATTTCCCACATGGCTTGGTCAGCCAAAGCAAAATCAAGAAATTGACATTTGTAAGGTGCTACGGTCACCCTTACCGTATTCGGTCGGCCGAGGACCGACCCGTCGAGAGTCCGACTGCACACTAATTGCCATACCAATAAGTGATTGGAAGGCAGTGCCCGAAGCTCTCGACAATTAAAAATAACTTCCTCTCCCGCTTTGACATACATGTGCACAACAGACAATGTGTTAGATGTTCATCTAATCCCATCCGAAGGGGGTTTGGATTGTGAAAAGAAGATAACCATGTGCGATTGTGGAATCGAGTTCAGTTCTAGGCCTGCTGGCGACGGAGATAGTCGAGTGACTCCGTAGCTTGAAGGAATAGAAGCGCCCGTCTAGCGAATTGGGAGTCGTGAGTTCGAGTCTCACCGGAGTACGTGGATTTCTTTTCATAATTTCAAATCTCAATTTGTTCATCGAGCACATGTTCTGTTGTGCACATGGATGTCAAAGCATTTTCAACAGTGTAATTTCCCACATGGCTTGGTCAGCCAAAGCAAAATCAAGAAATTGACATAATGCAGATTGTTTAACATTTTCTTCTGTCAATGACCCCACACCAAGCAGATCTCAGGTTCCTACACCGAATGCATGAATCATTTGCAACAGCAGCTCTATTCACCTACTATTCAGTTCAGTTACAGGAATCTTCTACGGGGATTGCTCAACCGAGAACCAAGATAAAACTCCAAACTACCTGTGTAATTGGAGACCTCTCCACCTGGCTGGCCATCCCTCGAACGAACGAACGAACGACACTGTGTCTCTCCCGTAGATTGAGAAACATTAACCCGATCCGGAGATACGGAGGCACCTAGATGAGCCAAGCAGCATCAGTTTATTACACACTTCAGTGTTTACACAAAACTCGACAAGAGCCCATAGTTTTCCTCTCGATGTGAGTACACCGCAGCTGATGGTGCTGTGCTGCAGGAAAGTGTTTAGAACAAGGTGCTGAAAGAATAATTTGAGAACGAAACCGGCATCAGCAGTAAGGCTTCTACGCTGTTGAAAAGTTGAATGAACTTCCACACGTTTATCTCCGCACATTGCTGAGTGCGTGTAGTAATGAAACAGCATAAAACAGCAGCAACAGCGGCAGCCATATAGCGCCATTTCCTGGACCAGGCCAGCATTTGTATGCACAGATGTGTGTTATTGTGGCACCACAAATATTTGGCATTCCTGTTTTTGGTGCCGTAGCTGCTATCAGAGTGAGAGATTAGGCACTGCTTCACAAGTGGAGCATCACGACTTCAACCCGAAAAGGTGTTAATTATATCAATTCAAATTATTAGCACTCTGCTCACATGATTAATATTCAAAAGAGCAGTCGTTTTTAGATTCAGCTTCACGATGCAAAAGAAAAAGAGCATTTTCAGGCCGCCCACGGGGGTAGAATTTATCGAGGTCGTTCTGAAATGTTTGCCGCACTCGGCTCCTGCAAGCGGGGATAAATTTCCATAATAGCTCGATTTGCTTAATTTCCATTTTTTTTTTGTCAAACAAAGATCCTACAATGCCGAGTGCCCACAAGAAATCCAGAGCGACGCAAGTTAAAACGGAGAACTTTTCTACCAGATCCCGCCCCGGCAGCTCAACCGGAATATGAAATGAGACAGACAAAAATTTATCATCCAACGAAATCAGGCTCCGGGGATCGGATTTGCCGTCGTCGTCGTCGTCCGGTGATCCAAAACTGCCCAAAGCCAAGGAAAAGTTTTAAATCGCCTTGAATACTGGCGCTTCTAGGTTGACAGTTCCCTCCTCTGACTGAAGGGAAGAAAGCTGTGCCAAATGCGGTTTGACATTAAGATAAAGATGAAAGCAGCCAGACTCCTTCTTCGCACCCGTTCAGTGTCTCCGGTTGGGATCGCACGAGCCCCATCTTAAAACGCGTTTTGCTACGGCCAGCTGTTCAACGCATTGTCTATGAGCTTTCAGACGACCAAATAGTCATAATTAATACAAATGTGTTCAACACGCCCACTCTCCGCGGCGCGGTGGTAGAGAAACGGTGCGTGCGATAATCAGTGGCACCCCATTTCCGTGGGGTGTCCACGGACCATTTCAAAATAAGCGTCATTGGGGCGCTGATAGGACTGGGTTTTGTCAATTTTGTTGAAGGTGTTTTGATTTATGGTACGGCAGGATAAGGATAGTAAGATGAAGAAAAAACACAGAAGTTTTAGCTAGTTCCCAATACTCTTTATACTTTAATGCAAATTACATTTTGTCTTTTACTACCCAGTCAACACACGATCGCATATGATGTTGAATATGATGCAAAAGTGGAGGCGATATACGCACTCTTTACACGCGGTTAAATGGAAGCATGTACGCATATGGCCTCCACTTTTGTATCCTATTCAACACCATATAAGGCTTTGTGTTGGCTGGGTATCTTCTTCTTCTTCGTCCTGGTGGTTCTACGATCACACTATAATTGAGCCTTGGAATTTTCTTCTTTTACTTCTTCTTTATGGCTCGACGTTCTCACTGGAACTTGGCCTGCTTCTCTTCCACTTCACTTCCACAGTTATTAATTGAAGGGTTTTCTTTGCCTTCCATTGCATGTATTTGTACATTGTGAGGCGAGGACAATTATACACTATGCCCACTGCCCAGGGAGTCGAGAAAATTTTCGCGACGGGAACGGCAATCAAACCTGCCCTCTCCGGATTGGCGATCCGTAACCTTAACCACTAGGCTACTGGAGACCCTAGAGCCTCGAAATTTTATGGAATTTGAATACTTGTTTGCTTTTAATATTTGTTTTATCCTTTCGATGTAGCATACATGCAATATATATGTTATCTGCGAACAGAAGTTTTACCACATATTGATGAAGCTCAAATAACACACTTGTCACAGAAGAGTAACCGCGGATCAGGTTTTTTGTTGCGTAGAAGTCACTGTGACTTACTTCCAACAAATGAACACTTACTTGCTAGAAGTAAGTGACAGTGATTCCTGCGTAATAAAAACCTGCGCCGCTGTGACTCTTATGTGACAAATGTGTTACTTAGAGGTCTCTTACGTCGACTTAAAAATGCATTTTGCTTCATGTATTTTTTTAACGCAAATCTAGAGATCCATCAAAGGAATCGTTAGTCTGACCGGCAGGGATGGCATGCTCATCAGTGTGTGTGCAAGTGTGCGCGGTTTTAATATGAAAATGAGCTGCACTGTGCACATTTACAGTGCGGAATGCCATCCCTGCTGACCGGTAAGGTAAGTAAGTATCAAACGAAGTGGGCTGAAAATGTCACTAAATGCTCATTGCTAGCAAACAAGTTACCTTTTTAGACTTGCTGACCTGCTAGATAATCCGATTTTAGCTCTAAAAAACCGTATCGAAAAGCAAGGTGGCCATCTTAGGATTCTAACAACCATGTCCTTAAGAACTTAAATCGTAAATCATTGTATGGCCTATTTAAAAAAAGATTTAATTCTTCAAAGAGTGTAAAAATCCCTTTTGAAGATTAGCTTGGCTTAATAGTTACTCGTCAATGGTTGCTCGTACATATGCGCAATGCCTTAAACAAATAAATGCTGGCTTACAGTGCTTGAAAAATGAAGCGTTTTTCCACAAACGGATGAACCTTTGTTCCTTTTTTACCCAGAGCGATAGCTATAAGCTGCACTGGCTGACATGATTCAGAAGCATGAACAGTGGGAGCATGAGGATTCAAATTTATTACTGAGAGTGAGAAACGATGATTCAGCTGCGTGATGTCTCTCTAAATCATTCTCTTCGCCTGCTTGGAAATGTCTTTTTCAACCCTTAAGTGGTTCTAGCGCTGGTTATGAACATATGTGGAGAAGAGGGAGGAATTAGATAACAGGATATAAACTAGGAAGTAAGGGGCCAGTAAATGAACCCAGGACCTTCTACATATGATTTAGAAGCGGTAAATGTGTACTTTCGATTAAGATTCCCGTGCTTTTCTAATTACAGTTTCTTTACTCATAAATTATGAGTAAAGAAACTGTAATTAGAAAAGCACGGGAATGTGCGAGAGATATCGTCAATTATTTATTAATTGAAATGATTCGTGGGAAAATATCCAGACAGCTGTGAAGCCTGTTGGTGGTGCGTACATGATTTTCTACCTAAATGAATGTAATCATTTGAATACATTTTATTCAATTTCAATATTGTAAGGTGGATTACGAAATATTAATGTTATGCCATGCGGGGTTTCAGAAAGATTTGAGAGCTTTCAAATGTGGTTTAAGGAAAGTTTCAGGGGGATTTTAGAGATGCTTCAAACCATTTCAGGGAACTCAAATGGGCTCGAGGTGATTCAGAGGGAAACCTACGGGTACAGGGACAGGAAGTCAAATATCTATGGAAACATTCAGAAGGATTTGAAGGTGTTACAGGAGGTTTCGAAGGGGTTCAAAGGGGCTTAGGAAATGATTCTAGGCGTCTTAGGGAGCTTTTAGTTTTAGTTCGAAGCGTTTCAAGGCATGTGACCGTCTGTGCATGTAACTACCATACTGCCCTCGGATGCATAAATGTCACATGTTACTTTAGAAATACACGAGAAGAACACATTTGAAATTTCAATATAAACTTTGGCTGTTGTCGCATTGGATTGACATCAACTCAATTCAAAAATTGAAATATAGGTACGTACACACTCAGTTGAGCTCGGCTAATTTTCATTCTTTTGACGAGATCCGCACAGCCGAGTGCTCGGCAACCTAAATTTAACTGATATATCGGCAAATAATCAATTTTATTCATAGCAGCACCTATGGGTGCCGGTGGCATTAAACTTCAAATGTTATGTGTTTAACCGAGATTCAGCAAATGAACTTTAACTGAGATTTGCATAGCCGATCTCGGCATTCTGTTTAAAGTGTGTAAATTCGTAGGTTGACAGAAAATTTCAAAAATACGTACTGAAATATGATTTTTGACATAAAAACCTCAAAAATGTCGAAATGTAACATGTGACATTTATGCGTCCGACGGCAGCATATGACTGTTCAAAATAACGGAGGATCCTACGTGATTAAGCGCCGGAAAATTTCACTGAAGTGTAAATTCGGCTAGAGCGTATCGGATATTCTACAAACATTTGCAAGGGGGTTTTTCCTATTTCTGGCAAAGAGCGGAAGGCGCCTAGCATATGGAACATCGGCAATGGGAGGGGTTTAACCCTCAAAACCCCTCCTTTGTGCACGGGCTTGAGTCTTAAGTTATTCAACAAGACCTATAAAGACCCGCTGGATTAAATCGAATCCATATCCATATCTCAGGGACATTCCGAAAGGTTTCAGAGAGTTTCGACAGAGTTCGCGATGGCTGAAGGGGATTACTGAGGTTTCAGATAAGCTTCTGGAGAATTTGGAAGGTTTTATAAGGGTTTCAAAGCATTTCAAGTCGTTTCAGGGGAGTTCTCGTGGTTTCAGATGGGCCGTAGAGATTTCAAAGAAATTCTTCGAGTTTTACGGTCTGACAATCAGAAGTACATCCTCAGGTTTGTAAGATTTTGTCGCGGTCTAGTGTAGCTTTTGTTTGTTTGTTTGTGTTAAAATGAGGAAAATGTTTGTATTGTTTGTTTGTAGCAGCTACCAACACCATGCTGAATTCCTCACCAGATTGTTCTGTATGTAATGGTAGAAGAAGGTGGTAGCTTAATCAGGCCAATAGGATCTTCGAGATCCTCAATTGAACAAAGAGGTAGAAACCAAACGGCCATTTGCCAATGTGATCCGTAGCAATAAAGTTCACAATAGAACCTGCTAGAAGTGAGTCATAGATCTATAGATCAGGTGTGAGAGATTTTAAAGACGCCGATCCCGTACCTAGTTTATCATGGTTTCACCACAAACCAAGAGTTGGACCCTGACTCTGAAATTGGTCACCCTTTACCGTGAAGACATCCGGCGAAGATTTGGGCAGATGAGGATTAGGTCATTCGCTACTCCAAGCCAAGGACCAACCTGAGTCTTATTCTCAAGTGGCCGCAGACTTCCAGGTTTGAATGGGTGATGAAAGGAGGTCATGGAAGAAGAAGAAGGACGAGAAAGAAAAAGGATCAGCAGATGTTGGAGAAGGAAGAACAGGGTCCCGAGAAAAGCTCAGATAAGAATAAGAAAGTGGGTGGGAAGAAGCAGGGAGAATATGGTATAGACCTAGGGAAAGATAGAAAAAAAAGTGCACAAAGATTAGACAAATAAATATAAGTGTGAAAAACCAATCTAAAATACTTCCCTGAACACATGAGAATAGCAAGGATAAGCGTGCCGACCCTAGAGATTCAGGTGATAAACAGAGTCTCATTAGCCACTGGGAAGGTAACGTCCATGACCTCTGCTCAACCTTTCAGGACGCGAGCCATCAAGCAACCGAAACTGCACCGCGCTCGCGCTGTATACGATAAGCGAGGTTTTTTGGTAGTGTTATACTTTTTACAACAGCGCGCGTCCTGAATGGTTAAGTGGACGGTAACTACCGGAGTAATCTCTGGTAGTTACACTTCCAGATGGTGGTGATAACGAAAGGAGGCCATTAGGATCTTCGAGATCTTCAATTGACCGAAGAATTAGAAACAGTTATTTACTTGGACAAATAAATGAATCCATGAAACGTCCTAAATGTAGTGTCCAGTGAGAACATTGTGGAAATGATTCCAATGACAAAGAACCCCGAAGTTTAACCAATAAATCTTGGTTACCTAAAATCTAAGAGCACCTCGACACCAAGGTAAACCCCAACCCAAAAATGGATAACCTTCCGCCGTTGACCTGCTTCCGGTGAAGACTTGCACTGATGATTGCCATCACCTACACTCGATGAAGAACTGCCGGATCATTTAGGCGGAAAATGTCGCATTTGAGCCGAGGAACAAAGGAGGAGCTGGAGCGTGGAACGCCACATCATAAATAGCCTCATTACCCACTGGGAAGGGTAACCAACTGTGACCGCCACTCAAGCCGACGATAGCTACTCCGGTAGTTACACTTGAAGACGGTGGCCATTAGTATCTTCAAAATCCTCAATTGTCCGAAAAAGTAGAAACGGCCATTGCAAACTAGACACCAGTAAAGTCCTAAATGTAGTGTCCTATACGTAGTGTGCAATGAGAGCACTGTGCGTGAAAAGGGTTTTAAGTACACAGAACTCCGAGGTTTTGCCATTAAACCCCAAATCGTAGGTCACCTCGACACCAAGGCGAACCCTATCCCCAAACCTGACCTGCTTCCGCCGAAGACTTGCACTGGTGAAGGCCATCACCTACACTCGACGAAGAACTGCCGGATTATTTAGGCGGCAAATGTCGCATTTGAGCCAAGGACCAAAAAGGAGCTGGAGTATGGAACGACAGAAGATGACAGCAGGACTAAAGGGCCTGGAGAAAGCTGCGAAAAGGTCAGATTTGCCTTAAGAAAGTGAGTGGAGTGAAGAAGGCAGATAGGTAAAGAAAGATAGAGAGAAAGTGCACTAAGGTTAGACGAATAAACAGAAGTGTGAATAGCTATCTCAAGTATTATCCTTAATCCACGAAAGTGCAAGGATAAGCGTAGCGACCCTAGAGATTGAAGTCGTATACAGAGTCTCGTTAGCCATCACCTTTCTGTGACCCTCTCCTTAAGCCAACAGTAGCTGCTGGATTAATGCAAGTTAGTAACAAGGTTACAAATTTAATAGTAGTTTACAGAGGTTCATGGGAGTTTCAACTGGGTCTAATGCAGTGGTGCTCAGGCTGGAGGATACCGCGGGCCAAATTTGCAATTCGGGTCGACCTGCGGGCCGCATAAAACATCGATGCACAAAAACAACAAAAAGAACAATTCTAAAGCATATTTATTAAAAATCAGAACTATTCAATTTAGATTCATAAGTTTGGTTGAGAAAAACGTTTGAGCTTCAAATTGATATTTAGACAAACAATTTAGAAGTTGCCCCTAGAATTGCCTTGAAGCCACTTCAAGAACTTGTCAAGAAGCTTTTACAAGAATTTCTTTTGAATCGCTCCAAAAAGGTTTGCTGGATTTTCTCCTGAAATTTCTTATGGAGTTGTTCCAGAAGGTTTTCGAGAAATTTCTTGAAGTTTCTTTTAGTTTTTCTAGAATTCTCCAGGAACATCTCCAAGAACTCCTCTTAGATTTGCCTTTGGAACTGCCCTGAAGTTACTTCAAAAATTCCTCATTATTCGTTTCCGAGAATTTCTACTAGAATAGCTTCCGGATTTTCCCGAAAAATTTCCTGGAGTTTTTTGAAGATTTTAGTAAATTCTTTCCATAAGTCTCTTCTAAAGTTGATGCAATACTTCATCATTAAATTTCTTCAAAATTTAGATTTTTAACGGAAGTTTCTTCAACATTATGTTCTAAATTTGCTGCATAAGTTGCTTCAAATTTTCCTCAGGCGTTCTAAGCATCTATTGTGTCTTGATGCAGTTGGTTCTGGAATCTTGTTTGTAGTTACTCCTGAAAATTCTTTTTTTGTTGCTCGAGGAATTTATTCTAAAGTTGTTAAAGAAATTTCTGTTAGAGTGGCACCAAAACATTTTTCTAGGAGATGCTCCTATAATTTCCATGCATTATCGCCACAACTTTCCCATTGAGTTTCTCCATATATTTCGCTTAGAGTTGTTGAAATTTTTCTCCAATAATGTTTCCTGGAGTTTCTTCAAAAATGTATCCAAAAGTTTCTGCAAAAGGGCACAGGAGACGCTTTATGAATCTCGCCTGAGATTTTTTTCTTTAAGTTCGTTCAGGAGTTTCGCTTGGACAATTCAAATTGGATTCGTAAGTGAAAATGAAACAATATTGGCAACCAAGTCGAGATTTGTTGGGAATTTTGTCAAAAACTTCGTGCTTTGTGTTTGTATGTTCTTCGGAAAAACGAAATGTGAAATATTTGCTCAGCGCCGTTGCATTGACTGCGCTTAAAAACTGCAACTAATTTTTAAATGATTCAAGATTACATTTTTAACAAACTTTCTTTTGATTTGATCCACTTATAAATAACTGTAAGCTGGCTTCGTGACTTAGCTGAAATACCGAAATATTTCGGAGTTGCGATTTCGAATCTTACCAGAACGGATTGTTCTTTTTGTGTTCAACACTGTGAATGTGAAATTGATCAGCATTTTTTTTTTTTTGATTTCTTAATGAATTTAACGAGTTATTTCAAATAATCGTTCAAAAACTTCGATTCGTCTTAAAGTACTCCGCGGGCCGCATCTTAAGGCTTGGAGGGCCGCAGGATGAGCACCACTGGTCTAATGCATTTCAGTTGGTTTCAGTGGGCTTCAGGATTCAAATATAAGTTTCAAATATAATTTTAAAAAAGTTCCTGGTGGTGGCACAAGGCTTTAAGCTGCTTTGGGGAGTTTCCATTTTAAGCTGTTTCGGGGAGTTTCCGAAGATTGCAAGGAATATTTTCAGGAGTAACAGAGACGTTCCCGGGAGTTTAGGGGTGTTTTGTCCCTTACGGGCGCGTAGTGTTTACTTGCATTTTTAAACGCGTTTTCTCGAGATCTTGTTTTTCTAAAAAAACGTCGATGCGGTAACTATGATTGCGGAAACAGTTCTAATCTGATTTCAACCAATTTATTTTTAAGTGTTCGCTATTCATGATTTTATTTTCATGCATATTTTGGATGACAAAAGTATTTTTTTTTTTAAATTGTTTCCGTTTGCAAAATAAAGCAATTTTTTGATGTAGTGATCGCTCAAGGACACCACAAAATGCTCTAGTAACTGTTTGTTTTGGGTTTATGCTTTCAGTTGAGCCGTTGGACTGTAATCATAGTCACGGCTACCCTCTTTGGGGCTGTCCATTTATAACCTTTCTCCCTTTGTAAGATTTTTGTATGAGAACCCATATATTTTTGTATGGCGCATAATATTTCTCAAACTCCTCATACTTCTCAAAATTAAACAATTTTACCCAGGATAACTTTACTTCAATAGTATTCACTTGGTTTGTATCTAAATGGCATGCAGTAGAGCTCGTTGGTACATGTATTGCTGCATGTTGTTCGCCTAGATTCGATGTTTACATCCAGTCAATTTGTTTACTACCCCGAGCAGAAAAGTATAACAACTGAATAACATATCAGGAAATTAATCTTAAATACCATTATAACTCGATATGCTCTTCGTTAGGTAGTAATAAGAGGCAAAATAACAAAAATGAATACTATATTTTTGTACAAATAACACCTCGTAAATAACAAGTCTTGTTATTTTAATACTGAATGCATACCTAAAATTTATAGTGCTATATTTGTTATACAGTAGGTATTGAATAACAAAGTAATAACATTTCTTGCTATCAAACTATCATTTGTTCGAGAACTCTATCACATAGTCTAGTCTAGTCTAGTCTAGTCTACACTTTGTTCGAGAACTCTATCACATAATACAAAAAACTTGTTATTCAGTTATTCTCACCGTTTATCAATATACTTCTAATTGTTATAGTGATGTTCTTCTAACATTCAGTTAAACAACAAGGCAATAACAATTTTAGGTTAAAGTACAGGTTACTCTCCGCATGGTATTTGTAAGGTATTTCCTTCTGCTCTGTATACATGATTAGCCACGTTGCCAGTGTAGTAAGATCTGCAGAAATTTAATTTCACGGAAACAGGTAAGAAATTTATCAAATGAAAATCATTAGACTTCACTCAATATTCTGTCGAACTTCTTCTTGTGTCTCGGAGCTAGATAGGTCAGCGTATGTCAGTTCAGCACTAGCTAGAAGAATTTCAACATAATTTCATATCTTTCCCAATTTCATCGTTTCCTGCATTCCAAAACGTCTCCCATTTGATCAAACACTGCTGATCCGATCGGTGCATTATTTATATCCCCGTATCACTTCTTCTACCCATATGCCCCGCATCACCTACCTGTCCCACCCAACGAGTAATCATTGATTCCGATTGGAAAATAAATAAATTTGTTACCGCTGCGCTGCCGATGAGAGCGTATCCAGTCGTGTTTACCTGTTTACATTTGAATTAAATTAAGGTACACAACGTGGCGTTGCTGCTGCTGCTGTGGCGTTGCTCATCGAATCATTGAATCCCTAGAGAGAAGTAAGCGCCGCCGCTGCCGCCACCAGTGCGCTGCTTCTTCATATGGGGAGCGCGCTTTTGTACCGCGTTTTCACGTGTGAGCGTGTTTGTGATTGGGGAAAGATAGCCTCCGCGTGAGCCGAGCAGAAGAAAGATGTAATAAATTACGCGGTGATAAATGATCACTTCCAGCGAGGTGTTTCGGTCGAAGTTAGTAAATCAAACTGTCACGCACCAGCCCGGTTACTCCAACACTCGGAGTTGTTGTAGTTTCTGGGGGGATGGTGGTTCAAAGTGAGCATATAGTGTTATGTTGTTCAAGAACTTTGACGTAGATATTGTGTGTCGTTTTCCCTGTTGAATCAATGGCGACGCCTTGTAGCTTACCACTTTTAAGCCTCAAAATATGTACAAAGTCGCTTCTTCTTTGTACTGTGGATAATTCCTGAATGAATATATTTATAGCACCTACCCAGTTGAAGCATTCCAAAATGAAGGTCGACTACACAGTTCTCTTACTTTTATCAACCTGTCATTTTGAACAACCTCCCCCTTACATCGTTCCGGTTAGGTACCCTATCGCTGGTTAGGTGTCAGCAACGGCATGACGACAACGGCCACCACAGCAGCCAGCGCCACTACTGTTTGGGTGCAACCATGGCTTGTTACCGAAAAATTAGGGGTTTTAGTTCTCTTTGAAATAACTCAACTTTCCGCGGTCCACTGCTGCAATGCTATGCGCACCAATAGCGACAGCCAATATGTCACTTGATATCAGAATGCGGTGGTAACTTTTTATTTGGGGAACGCAGTGAATGATGTGATGGCTAATAGTTTGGAACGGCTCTATGTTTGAAATTTGCTGCCGGTAACCGGAGTGTGGATAAAAGGGAACAATCGTGACAATTGGCTTTCGACGATAAAAGTTATTTATGACATGGTATCGGTCACATCCATAGAAACCAATAGACTTGCTCAAAGTGAGTTGTTCAATTATGCCGCCTTATCGGTCACGTCGAATTCGACAGTTAGTGCGTCTCTTTGCTTTTCTGGTAAATTGATTGTCGATTATTCCAACCGGATTTGAAGAGATCTTTTTGTCCCAAATCAGGTAGTTATTATTTGCTTTTACAAACGATGGGGAATTCTAACAAGAACGCATAGGTAAAATATTTTTCTTCTGGTAAAACCACTCAAGAATGCTGACTCAGTTCAAATCATCTATCGCAGCTGTAAGCATCAATTTCTGAATTTGTTTATAAAATTTTCGGATCAATGAAAAAGTTATCATCAGGCTCAACTAGGCAGCAGAGGATTGGATTTCTCTTAAATAATCCTCTGTTTTCCGATACATCGTTCAGGGTTGGTCGAAAAGGAACGATTATCTACGCTAACCGTTATCCTTTGATCGAAGCTAGTGATGTATTTTATCGCATGTTCAGAACCAACAGCAGAAAGACAGTGTTTGACATCGAGGACACGGAACCGGATGTTTTCATGGAAATGCTCAGATTTATCTACTACGGATCCCCGGATATCAACGTCAAGAACGTGATGAAGCTGATGAAAGTTGCGGATAAGTTTAAGCTAGTGGTATTGAAGAAAATGTGCTTGATGGTAGTTGCTAGTTTGTAAAATGAAATGTTCTTTATCGAAACCGATTGAATAAATCTCTAATCAGGATCTGTTGCAATCTTGCATCGTCACCAAATCAGTTTAATCGCAGTGCAGTCGCGTCGAGCATCACTCAATCATTGAGAAATCCTGTTCCTCAAATAAATTTGCATCCTATCATCTTTGATGCGAGCTCCTCGATAAACCCCCCTGTCCCATCTCTGTCAATCCAGCAAGCTTCATAGAACGACTCACCACTCCGAATGACAGCAGGGAAAACCTGCAAAAATTACCATTTCAAAGTAATCGAATCCAGCTGCAATTTGCTGGAGCGTTTGATTTAGCGGTATGTGGTGACATCCGCGCGCGACAACGCAGCTATGGCAAGGTGACTTGCTCGTCTGAAGGGTAATTAAAAGTGCATTTGATCTTGGCAATAACTCATTTTATGCTAATCGAATGATAATCATACCGAAGCGACGAGGGGCGATACTGAAATCGATTGACGGGATGGCGTGCGTGTGTCCGCTACTGAAGCTCAGTTGGTGGGTGGGTAATGGTTTTGTGCAACACTGTCACAAATTATAGACATCAATATGGGAATAGTGCCGGGTGGACAATACTGGATATTACATTCACAATGTGGAATGATAGTGGCCTGCGTCCATCATAAAAGCAACGTTTAAAATCTGGTTATAGCAGATAAGAATTTTGTGGAGCCTTGCACACTTAGGAAAAATGACCGATTACGGTAAAATTTCTCATTAATCCCAACAGCTGAACGTACAGTAAAAAGACAGACAAACAGACGTATCACTCTACCCACTTCCCATCGTTTATCATTTTAACCCTCTAATACCCAATCCCGTCTTTAGACGGGGTATAGTTTGAGCATCTTTGTAATTTTTGTTTCGTGGCAAATGAAAATTTTTATATTTTTGGCTAATATTTAGGACTGTTTTGTATATCTTAAAATTGTTTTTGATGTATTTTAAAGCGTATTTACATTTTTAAAAATCATTGAAAAATAGATGTTTTAGTCACCTTCTAGAAGTCATTGTTTGTTTTGTTCTGAATCGCTACAGTTAAAATATTTTAAATTTTTCCCAAATCATTCTATCCTACTTTTATAGTTTAAGGGAATCGAATGCACTCTAAAATTATTTTCCTTAAAATTACACGGAAAATAAAATTTTCTATGAAAAAACAAAAAAAATAAAAATATTTCAACAATAATCATAAATGTTTGCATCTAAAAAAAATCCGTACCCAAAATAGGCTTCCAGGAAAAATATAAAACTGTGGGGATGTTCAAAAATAAAAATTAGAAAAATCAAAAACTGAAATTTACGAAATCGAAAATTAAGAAGAATAATCTTTCAAAACATGTTTAAATCGATTTTAGATGTCGAAATATGATATTTAGATCAAAATAAAAAATTTGGGTATTAGAGAGTTAACGGACTATTCAAATATTATGAAGTTCGCAAATCTCTCACTCATGGCACTCTCAATGTTTTTGATTCTGTTTGACGTTTGCTCACTACCGCTTTCTACTCGGTGGGTTTGCGAACCACATCGTAATTAGCATTGGGCGATACTCTTTTGTGACGATGGTTTCAATCGCCCTTTATTCCAAGTGATACGTCTGTTTGTTTGTGGTAAAAAGTTCGGTGTTTTTACAAATCTTTGAACCTACTGAGAATCTAAGAAAAATGCATATGTTAAAAACAGGAGCGTTCGGTGCATACTTTTTCCGAATTTACGCTAAAAATCGCAAAACATTCGATAATTTTTAACGAATAATCTGCAAGTATCACTATCACTGAACGTATGGTAAATATTACATATGAACCGTAAACATTACCGAGCGTACATTAGATTTTCACAAATTCACGGCGATTTTGGGCGAACACAAGTGCTTCCACTGCACTAGAGAGCCTTGCTTGGAGTAAATGCGCAAATTCTGAAAAAAAATGGAGCTCAAAGCTTCCTGCTTGGCTTTTAAAGTAGTACGGTAAAATAGTCCCGTCACCGATCTGTTCGGTAAAACTTTCGCAGATCTCCTGTAAATCTGTCTGATTTCAGTAGATCTTCGGTAAATTCTTAGATTTCACCGATTCCTCCATTGATTCCATTTGTGTCCGCCACACGATATACATGCAAGATGGCCATTTGTAGAAGAAGCTCTCAGTTAAAAACTATGGAAGTGCCAGTTTAATAGTTGAGAAATAGTATGGTAAAAAAAATCCTCAACTCAGATGAGATTTGAACTTACGCGCTCATACGCTAGAGAAGTGTTTAACAAGACAAGAGTTTTGCATGGGCTGAGGGTGAAGAAGGTCAGAAAGGAGTTTCTGTATCCTTGATAAAATAGCTGAAGAAATTCTTAAAATACTGAGTCTCTGGCAATACTACTGAATCCTCATTTCAAGAGAAATTTCGGATACAAATTCCTAGAGTAATTTTCAATGGATTTCTGTAGGAACTTCTAAATGAATTGCTGGATGAGTTTTCAAAAAAAAAATATCTAGTTGAATTACTGTAGAAACCATGGAAGAATTCTTGAAAAAAACCCTGAAAAAAATCAAGCGAAAATCCTTAGGAAATTAACAGTGGATTTTCTGAAGAAATTCCTAACGGAATATCTGAAGAAACTTCTTAGGAAATCCCTAGCGGAAATCCTTAAAGAATCTATGGAGATTTTATCAGAAGAATTTATGGATAAATTTATTGATAGTATTCCTGGCAATTTCTATCTGGAGGAATATTAAAAAAAAACAAATGAATGATCCTTTGTAAATATTCCTAGAAAAATCTCCTGAGGAAAATGTAGATTATTGTTTCAAAATTTCAGGAGGAATTTCTGAACACCGATTACAAATTTTTCAAGGTATTTTTGTGGTAGACCCTGGAAGAATACCTGCTTGATCCAGTGAAGGAAATGGACTATGTCATGCATTATTCTTTCGAGACATCCCTGAAGAAATCCTGGAGACATTCCATCGGTAATTTCCTATGGAATCCAAGTTGGAATGCCTAAAGAAATGCCTGAAGAAATCCCCGGAGGAGTTTATGAATAAAAACCTGTACGAATTCTCGAAGGAGTTCCTGGAAAAAACCTGAAATAATCACTTTTTTCAAAAAATCTTTGGAAAAACTCTGAAAAGATTTGTTTGAAGAAATTCTCAGAGGAGTTTTCTTAGCAAATCCCAGAAGTAGAGTTTTTATATGTGTTTATGCAGCAATTTCAAAAGCAATCCATTAAGAATTTTCTCAAGGAGTTCTTGAAAAATTTTTATAGAATCTGTTAAAAAAATTGTCAAAAAACCCAGGATGAATCATTGAAGGAACCTTTACAAGATGTTATGTAACATTTTCTCAAGGATTTTTTTGAAAAAATGGAACATCGTAAGAATTTTAAAAAAAACATTGAAAGATTTTGTAAAGAAATCCTTCTGAACATATTACAAAATGGATTTCTTTAAGAACCTCCGGAAGACTTTTTAGGATCGTTAGCGTAGTTTCTGGAGCAATTCGTGGAAATTTTTTCAAAAGAATAAGTGGAGGAATTTCTGAAGGAATCGTTGAATATTTTTCTCAAGAAAGCTATTAGGGAGTTGCTAAGGACGGTTTTAGACAGGAATCCTCGGAAAATATTTGGAAAAGAATTTCTGAAGAAATCTGTGGAGGAATTCCTGAAGAAATTTTCTGACGAATTTCCAAAGTAACATTATCTAAAACAACACCTCGATGTATTTTTTTAGGTAACCCCTATAGGATTTTCTGAAGAAATCCGTGTGGAAAATGTCCAGAGTGTATCCTTGAAGCAAATTCTTTCCCAGACAACCAATCATCGTATAAGATGTTGTATAAAATGATAAAGTGGAGGCCATATGCGTGCATGCCTCCATTTAGGCGCATGTGAAATGTACGCATATCGCCTCCACTTAAACATCTTATTCAACATCTTATACGATGACTGGTTTACTGGGTTACGTATACTTGAAGAAATTTCTGCAATAATAATTGGACTAATATCTAAAGAAATCCCTGGAAAACTTTATGAGTGTCAGTATGCCGGTAATGGTGTTATTTCTGAAAATATTATTGCAAGATTTTCCACAAGTGTTCTTTAAGAAAATGCTCAAGCAAACTCTGAAGAATAATGCAAAATTAATGATAGGAAGATTTTTGGAAAGAACTAGTAAAGACATTTTTTCTGGAAAATTTTGGCTTGCAGTTTAACAAATTGCGTTGATTAATCATTGATCATCGCTGACGTTTCGGTCCGGCTATTGAACCATCTTCAGGGCTCGATACACAAATCAACAAGTCACACAATTTGCTTAATTTTTGAAACTAGTGAAGAAATTCATTTGTGATTTTCAGGAGAAGTTCTTGGTGAAATTGCCGAAGGAATCCCTAGCCAATTTCCGAAAGGATTCCCTGAGACATTTCTGGAGAAATTCTTGGACGAATTTCTCATGCAATTTATAGAATGTGTTTTTTTTTATATTTTTTCCTGAAAATCCTAAATAAAATATGCACAGGACTGAGACATTTTTTCTGACATCTAGACATTTCTAGAGCATTATCATGCAAGATTTGCTTAATTTTTTTTTTTAATTTCCAAAGAATCCTTTTATGAATTTCAAAATGAATTATTCAAAATTTTTCTTAAAGCCTCCCAAAAAATTTCTGATACATTTTCATTGCACATTTTTATTAACCTTCCGTAACTCGGGCGGTTGGCCAACACTGCGAGATTTTTTCAACGTATTGTATAAAATAAAAATTGAACTGTGGATTAAGAATTGAAGTTTACATGGAATTTTTAGTCAAATGTGTAGAAAATTGTATAATGTATCTCCAGTATTTTGCTTAACATAACAGCATATCAAGTTTAATATGTATCAGCTCGAAGATAACAATTATTGATACTCTAAGGAACAAAACATATCCAACATCATATCTCAATTTAATTGGACTGTGTTATAACTGTGGATAATACCTACAAAAAACACTTAACTTAACTTCAAGTCCACCAAACCAGACAACACTACGCCGGGCAATCGGGAAAACACGCATAGTGGCATATTTTGAACATTCCTTAAGCAACTTTGAACCAAGGGTGGAAACGTCCTAATGTTCTTCTCACGTTAATCCTTACTTAAACAAAAAAAAATCTATCATAATGATAATGAGAGAATCAATCATTTTTACAAAATGGTTTTTTTTTATTAACGTGTACTTTAACTTAAATGCTAATTCTACACTTAAAAATTGACATGGTAGATACTGTTTTAGCAAAATCTGAAAATTTTCAAATCACGAGAAAAAAAGTTGAGCATAAAATTGATCAAAATAATAGCAACGTTAAATACGCGAACCTACCTCGAACGAAAAATAAACCTTAGAGTTGGATTGGTTTTCATATGTTCAACAACATTTCGCGCAATGATAAGTGAAGATGGACACATGAATTCAATTTTTTTTTGTCCCCAAGTACAGTTTCATTCTATCTGCAACCAATTTACCTACCGATGCTTAAGTGGAAGCTTCCATTTTTCTGCACCTATCTCTGGTCGTACATTGTACTTATTACATTGATAATCAGCATCCTTCCTTACCTGTAAAAAAAAAAAGAAAAGAAAAAAGACATTGAAACGAGATTGCTTCTACCTAGGATACATTCATTTAACAGTGAATTTTGCAATAGTACGATCTGTAACACGAGCTAATATGGTAGATGAAAATTTTACCGGCAGGAGCGTGCTTCGGAAATATATAAAACATTTTTTTCCTTCATCCTATTAACGTTTCAATGGAGGCATTACTATAAACACACAAAATGGCCGAGAGCCAGGTATCGGGTACTGTATACAGTGATTGCATTTCGCTGTTTCCCTGTATCATTTATTCATTGAGAGAAAAAAAAAACTCATTTTGGATATGTACGTTTGGGAACAATAACCCAATCTCAGACGCTATTCTTATGGACAAGGAGAGTAGTCATGCTGTAAATGAAGGTGTACTAGGGAGATTGGTATTGTGTTTCGTTTGGCAATGCGAGCAAACACAGAACACTGCAAGACTGTTTAGTGGAAGCAATATCTTTAAGGTGGAAGTCAAACTTTTCTCCATAGAAATGTTGATTTAATGAGCTAAACATAAGGATAAAATACGTTAGAAATTGGTTGATAGAAAATTGATTGTACAGCTAAAACGTTTTACCAAGGAATTAATTCCCGAAGTTTGTCAGACACAGGCGTTGCTGTATAGTACCTACAATATAAAGACGAGAGGATAGGAGAGACCAATAGGCTTGTCATTATCAACAGTTTATGGGAGTTTTCTATAAGACAGAGACAACAACAGCATAAGAGGTGACAGGTACCGCTTTGCGATACCATCCTAACGGCTTATTTGACATGCAATTCTAACGGACGAGAAAAATGCCGCTGAAAGTCCAATAATAGTGGGTGGTACCTATCCGCACAGGTTGAGAGCTGCAACGCATGAAAGCATGGATCAGGACGGTATGCACTGGTTTTATACGGCTGGTTATGATGAGTGGCACAAGCCTACGCCAGTGCGATCTGTAGTGTCCGCCATGTACAATAGACCTATTCAGTTGACATGCCACTGTTTACAACTGCCGAACAAAGACGCTAACGCTGAACTATCATTTTCATAGGAGAACTGTTAAAAGCCCCAAAAAAACTCTGATTTTAAACGTCTTCTGATTAGGTCTATGACCAGGAAGGAAATTTGTTGACAGACAAAACAGTACATTTGGTGTTGTCAATGCACACTGGGCCAGGAACAGACATTAGCAAGACAAAACCTCTAGCACATTGGGGTTACGTCCTATCAAGTTGGTGTCTTCGGCAAAGTTGTTGGGTTTTATCTGCGCCTCAAATTGCGCTTGGGATTTAGTTCATAAACCCGCCGCATAGGTGGCGCTGCGGTGCTAACTTCCTTATTTTGCATCCTAGTGCTTTGGCGTCTTCGACAAAGTTGTAGAACAGGCAAAAATATGAAAAGTTGCCGAAGACACCAAAATTGTAGCTCTTGAAATAACAAAGTTACATTGATTATTATAAACGAATGATTTAAATTTGCGCTCTTATGTCATTTTCTTGTTTATCAGTCTACATGTTGCCATGGCAACAGAAAACAATAATCGCAGTAGTCGAACAAGATCGTATATTTGAAATAGTGTTTCACTCTTGCAACAATCTTGCGTTTTGAGGAATAATATATACATTTGTATTACTAGTATAAATTCCTGGTTTAGTATATATGAATGTTATATCGCTAGCTGTCGATGTGCACCTTCCTGATTTTGCCCAAATCAAACGTATTTTTCATAGGTGAATTCACTTATAGTATCTTTTATACTTTTGTTTATACGTTTTAACATCAAATCAGAAACGAATCTGATAAACTGAAAGATTTTTTTTGTGGAGCGGACCTGGTTGGATGGTTATAACACTTGACTATCACGCCGAGGACCTGGGATCGAATTCCACTCCCGACAAACTCACAAAATGTGAGTTCTTCCTTCGGAAGGGAAGTAAAGCGTGGGTCCCGAGATGAACTAGCCTAGGGCTATCAATCTCGTTAAAAAAGAAAAAAAAAACTGAAAGATTTTTCAGATAAAAGTTGACAAATTATCCATCCACGGTCTTTATGAGTTGTCAAGATAGCGGACTAAAGGTATATTATTTTAATTCACTAATATATTTATTATATTAAGTATGATTAAAATAAGCAGCATTAGCATGCAAAATATTGCGGGATCTTTCTTAAAAATAAAACTATCGATGAAGTATGTAGGTGGGATCTTATATGAATATTATAATCGATTGCCCTGATGGTGAAATGTTTTAAAAGATGCTCATGAAATCTCTCAGCAAACGCATTACGCTTGCTATAATAATTAGGGTGTAAGTGTCATAAGTAATATCACGCTCCCAAATTTTTCCTAATTAAAAACAAGCGATTACGGCACTGATTGATTCCGTTCTTTTTGTTTTTTTGTGTGCTCAGCTCACTTCTAACCAGGCTTGACAGAAACTCCCTCGCGAGAAAATGAGGAAGCGATTTCGGCGATTTTCTGAGGAGGTAAAATAAAACTCAAAAATCACAACGCAAATCCTCAACAGCACCGAGCGCGAGCTTGCCGCGCAGCGAGGAGTTCGCCCAACACTCATAATTGTTTGTTGTGTTTCTCACGTCCACTCACACTCAAAAAGCTCTCGCGAGTTCCACTCTTATATAAAGAAAGACTCTCGAGGCGAAAATCGCACTCAAAAACCCGAAATAATCATCGGCTCTTTTTTCGTTCCCCTCTTCCTCGCTCAGTTTTTATTGCCTCTCTGTTTGGGGTTCGTTCGCTCCCTCGCGACGAGGCAGAAGCAAAACACCGCTCTAGAGCTTGTTGCAAAACTCTTTTGTTTTCGAGGAGGATTATCAAGCCTGCTTCTAACTAAAAGTACAAAAATAAGAAACAAAACAAACAGTACTTCAATTCCGTGTTCTTCGTAGGATCTCATTTGCATCATATGCTTAAAAAGGTTACCAATATCTATATTAGTGAAATAAAAAAAATCAACCTTTAGCCATTCTGCCATTTTGAAATCACACAAAAACTGTAAAATGGATAATTTGGAAACTTATATCTGACAAATCTTTCATATTTTCTGTTGCAGTTGATATTGTTTCAGATTTGACGTGAAAACGGATAAAACAAAAGTAGAGTTGGGACTCATATAAGACGCTACCATCCACTTTACGCCAACAACAATATCTCAGCTAACTTATATCCGATTTAGTTTATTTTTGGTTTCGTTTAGGCTCCTCTTTAGACTTGTCAAATACTTAAAATATGTTGGAACTAGTCCACCATGGCCACGAAGGCCATAACGAGGCTAGCTCCATCGATGCCTGTTTCTAAATTACAATAGGGGGATTCACTTAACAGCATAAACTGATTAAACTGGTTAAACGTCGCGATCACCAAGGCAATCTTTGATTATTTCATTCGCAAAATCATGAAACATTTCAAATAAGCAGAAAATCATGGCTTACGCAGCAATTTAATCTGTTTAGTGAGTACCCCTAATGAAAATAAAACGCTAGACACCTTCCATCAAACTAGACGGCTGCCGACTGATACCTCAATCAGCAACCGCCACACTCTTTATTCATTCCAGGTATATACAATTCGACATTCTTCTTTAATAACAACATACCTACGCCAACTAATCTACCTCGCTCCAACACTACAAACTCGTACCTGAAGGTTCGACGCTACACGAGCGTTCAACGCTACCTAACTTCCAACAAAATAAACTTATTTATATGCACGACAACCTGGAATTTGCGATGAGCGTAAAATGAGTGGCAGCGTCTGGTAGCAGTCTTGACTGTTTAAAAAGATTCAAGAAGTGAATTTACTCACCTAAAAAACATGCGTTTCATTAAGGCAAAATCAGCTATATCACTCATATACAGTATCGGACAATAAAAATGCACCAAAGCCGTTTTCCCATACAAACTAGTCAACTTTAGATTACCATATCTCAGTTACTTCTCAACCGATTGTTTTTATTTTTCTGTGACGAACTGCAAAACATTTTAATTTTCAAAAACTATTGTAAAAGTTCAGTGATAACTATTGTTACAAAAGTTACAGATAGGTTGAATTTTGACAATAAAAATGCACCAAGACAAAAAATTGTATAGCAAAAAATGTTGAAGTCAAATCATATTGGTCTGTTCAGCAAACTTATTCGTCATCACACAAGAAGCATATTTGCAGAAGACACCATAATGATATGACGTAATCATTTTTTGCTATAACATTTTTTATCTTGGTGCATTTTTATTGTCAAAATTCAACCTATCTGTAACTTTTGTAACAATAGTTATCACTGAATTTTTTCAACAGTTTTTGAAAATTGAAATGTTTTGTAGTTCGTCACAGAAAAATGAAAAAAAATCGGTTGAGAAGTAACTGAGATATGGTAATCTAAAGTTGACTAGTTTGTATGGGAAAACGGCTTTGGTGCATTTTTATTGTCCGATACTGTACACTAAAACAGGAATTTCTACTAGTGATACCTAGACAAATGTATGTATTATTCCTCAAAACGCATGATTGTTGCAAGAGTGAAATACAATTTTCAAAAATACAATCTTGTTCGACTACTGCGATTATTGTTTTCGGTTGCCATGGCAACATGTAGGCTGATAAACAAGAAAAAAGCATAAAAGCGCAAATTTGAGTCGTTCCTTTATAAAATTCAATGTAACTTTGTTATTTCAAGAGCTAGAGTTTTGGTGTCTTCGACAACTTTTCTTATTTTTGCCTGTTCTACAACTTTGTCGAAGACGCCAAAGCTCTAGGATGTAAAATAAAAAAGTTAGCACCGCAGCGCCACCTATGCGACGGTTTTACGAACTAAATTCCAAGCGCAATTTAAGGCGCAGATAAAACCCAACAACTTTGCCGAAGACACCAACTTGATAGGACGTTTCCCCAATGTGCTAGAGGTTTTGTCTTGTTAATCTCTGTTCCTGGCCCAGTGTGCAATGCTCAGAAGAGAGCCAATCACAGCTAACACACAGTCGTATACGATGTTGCAAAGGATGCTAATGCGGAGACTGTATGCGTGCATGCTTCCATTTACCAGCATACATCGACGTAGTTAATCGACGAGTTATGTCGGTTTGCTGGTCACATGGCTGGGTATTGTACCCATTGCAATTCGCTTACAAAGCGAACGTAGGCCGAAATGCCTAGACCGCCCCAATAAGCATTTTTGTTGTACATGAGCGTAACAAACCAGTCTTAAGCAAATTTTAGCTTAAGAAACTGTTGTTCAGCTAGATCTGTTACTTGGGGTGAAGCTATCATACTCTCTACGGTATTCTTCACACATTTCTTCATCTACCCTACTCGCGTTGCCAAACGTGACCGTGCCTGAACTTGACCCTCAATCGCCATTGATCCACCCTACACGATGAGCATGCGTGCCTAAAAAGGACACTCAATGAATTATTCCGGCCGTGTTATGAGGTCAATAGCTCCTCACCAAAGTGAGTGACTGACTGGCTGACTGACTCACTGATGGCTGGAGGAGCCGCATTACCAGAAGTGTGATCATTAGCCGCTGGCCTGTTGGTGGATCGATGCGATGCGATGGATGCGATTTGCGCGCAGCATCCATGAAACGTGATCGCCATGCCACACGGTCGGTGCTTGAGGACCACGAGACGAGGCTGAAAATTTGACAAAGACCTGAACGAAAAGTATAAAATTAAACCGCAGAAACTGCGCAACGTTAGCGAACGCCGCCACCGCAGCAGCAGCCGCCGCCGCCTCGTCGAGTGAGAGTGTGGCAACCAGGAGGGCAAAAAATTGATTTGCATATTTCGCCCTGGCTGCAGGACCATCATCATCGCGCAGAGGTGGAGAGGCTTGTGCTCTTGTGCGGTCAGAGAGTCCACCACCGGTGATCACATCATTGGGGCTCTTTGTCGGTGCCCTCTTTTTGTATATGGAGGTATACGCTTTAGTTGGCTACATTGGTTTCGTTTTTTATTATATTGGTGGAATATACGTGTTGTTATACTTCGGAAGATATAAAAGAGCAAGTTATACGAAGATTAAAAATAATAACAATAATCCTATCGGCAAGCCTTATTCGAAGCTGCCGTTCTGGACGGCCAACGAGGAGAGCAAAACCGTTCGTTGTGGCTGGGTTTGGTTGCCACTTCTGGGTCGCCTCGTTACCTTCTGGTGTCGTGTGGGTCCTGTGTGCGAGAGAAGGCGTAGGTACCAGAGGGCTGAAATAAAAAGATGTCGAGTAAAGGAATTCGCGGCAGCAACACAGAGCTCAGAGCACGTTGCACTTTCATTTCGGGGGTTTCGTCGAAGTTGCTTCGTTAATCAGATACGGTGAACCGTGGGATAAAAATGCGTTATTTTTTATGGGCGAAGCTTGTTTACACGTACCGCCATGAAATTGTTTGGTAAAGTTTTCGATTTTGGTAAAAAAGGTAATTGATGGTGTTCAATTACATTGTTGATGAAGTGCTAAAGTTACTCCAACGCCTGATCGAATTATAGATTTTTGAAAATTTAGAACCGTATTTTAGACTCTCTTTCATATTCAAACATAGTCATTTTGTTTATTTTTTTCTCATTGATTATTAAAATTTTTAGTTCTCGTTTCCAGTTTGAGCTTGTAATTTGCATAATTATTATTTTTAATCATGTTTGTTTTGAAAACTTATGTAAGAATATCTATTTGGTTGAATGTTGTTCTTACAGTGCTTTTTCAAATTCTTCCTCAACTGCAAGTTGATTTAGCCTAATTTCTTTTGAATGTACTTATGATTGTATTACATACAGCTGATCGATCGCTTTCTAAAGAGTATTGAATGAAAAGCTATGGTAATCAATGATTTATCGATACCTTCACATATTTTTTTTCTATATGCTCTGCTCAAAAAACGTCAAAAGTTTACTTCCATGTTGATTTGCCAAACAGCCACTTTTCATGGTTTCATCCTAGCCACGGTCAAACTTCCTGTTCCATTTCAATCTACTTAATGGAATTCACTAGCCAAACTGCCGTAATTCTGCAGAGTGACGTAAGCGACATTCATACTTTTGGCCCATTTTTTGATTATTACACATAAAATTCTTGCTCATCCTCTAAGTTTATTTCCAAAGATGATAGATTACGCCTAGATGTTGCATTCTAAAACAGCAGGAATACCACAGTGTTATTATTACACCAGATATTATACATAATATACCAAAAAAATCGAAATTTTGGATGGCGCTTACGTCACTTTGCAGAATTACGGCAGCAAAGTTCCCCATCGTCAAAGCTGCTCGTGCCTGGAGGGCCATACAATTAAGTATCATTAGGCTAAACGACGACGCAAATCCCCTTCTGGACATGCTTATAATAACTCCAGGGGCTCTACCGTCAGCAGCATGAATGAATGGATTGAGGCCCACCATACTCTCACACACACTTTACTTTAGGACGGCACGCATTTGTATTCAGCTCAAACTCATGCAGCACCTTCACTTCCCGGCTAATCTCTCCTACTTGATCACCCTTTTTGTGCCGCACGACGACGACGATTGGCCTCTCCACGACGCGACGTCGTCGTAGTCATTGCCATTTCATCACTTTCGCGATTTTATCACGGATGACCGGTCGCCTTCCATGCTTCGGTTCGGATGGTCCAGTCTTGACATTTTTTCCTCCATGTGTAGAGTGGTGCCATTGCCGTGATGAATGAAGGCCGCGCAAATTTCGTCTGGCATTGACCGCCGACCGACGGACACGAGGCCCGCCGCTCCAGCTCAGCCTGTCCTTCTAAATGAGGGCTGGCTTAAACTCGAAAGATCGCACAATTTAGATAGATAGCACGAAAGCGAGTCAAGAAATGGCCAATTTGGATGGTGAAAGATAGTGCGCTCCGGAAGGGTGGCAAATGGTTCATCTAGAGTGACAGCTTTATTTCTGATTGTGAAAGTTTGGCTGTACGAAAGATGATGGTACTACTATGAAATATATGATTCATTTATTTAAACAGTCAAATAATTGATTACATGAATTCTACATGTATATATTTCAATTTCTACCATTTCTGGTGCAAATTTTTGTCAGCAAATCATGCCGGTTGACTATAGAAAATCAGTTATGTCATCGATAAACATTACTAAGCTAATGATTCTTAAGCGAGCAAATGCATCATCAATTCCTCCCCTTTTCCCATCATTGATCTGCATTCTGATGTAACAGGCGTCGACGGATGACGAATGGAAGAAAATATTCGTTGAATTATCAGGAACATCTTAACACAAGACACCTGGCCTTTGTAATAAAAATGACCTTTTTGTAATTGCGTTGCGAATTCCTCTACTTTTCACTCGCGGAAACAATGTAAAAACGGCCTACTTTTCTTCACTGAAGCAAAGGTGCCGAAAAGTAGTACTTTTCGGCACTCTTTGGAGTGCTGAAAAGTAGTACTTTTCGGCACTTTTGCCAGCACACACTTTTTGTTAAGTATCGCTACTTCCGTAGATACAGTTGCTGCTTCTACATGCACGGAGCAGTTTGGATCCGAATCAGGACGATTCAGATTCTGATTTGAACTGCCAATCAGGCGTAGAAACAGAAACTGAACCTACACACCTGAAAATTCTGAAATTTGCACGAGACAGAAACATAAAAAAACGTAAACATTTTCAAGACTGAATCACAAATTGGACTCAATTTTACGCGCATCATGTAAGTGCTGGTTAGTTTCGTTAGATGTCAACAAATCCACTTCACTAGAAACGTAGTATCAGTATCATATTCATCTGCCACCTTCTAACTCGGTGAAATAGCCGAGAGGTAAGAGATGTGGCTGACAATCAGCAGATCCTGAGTTCGAATCCAGACATGTCAATATTTTACTTTTTTATGTTTTATCTATCAGATCGGTTCTAGCGATTGCTAGACGCTAAGAAAATATAAGTCCTGGAAGACGTAAAATTACATGTTTTGACCTCTAAATTTGCGTCTTTGAAGACGCTCGTATATGTCAGGTTCAGCACACCTAAAATTACATGATTTTTTCTAGGTGTGTACGTTTGCTTTTGCTTATGATGCTGCATGACGACAACGGGAGCTTGAAAACTTGCGACATTTAGCGTACCATGGTGTCCGGCCATTTGGCCGAATGCCGTTTGGCCGAACGCCATTTGGCCGAATGCCATTTGGCCGAAAGGGTCGTTTGGCCGAATGCTGTTTGGCCGAATTATTATCAAAAGGTTTTGGAGGCGTGGGCAAACTCTGGATAACATTCTAGCTGCCAATATGATCATCAGAAATATTTCCTTCTTTTAATCATAGGCTATTCTTTCAAGTTTTACCATCAAGGGAGTAGTTGGCGTTGAAACTGGGACTATTTTTGTCAGAGATTTTTCCTTCCTTGAATCAAAGGCTGTTCTTTCGAGCTATACTGATATAGGCAACAGTGGCAAGATCACTTAAGTTCAACATCCTTTTTCGGCCAAATGGCATTCGGCCAAATGGCATTCGGCCAAATGGCGTTCGGCCAAATGACCCTTTCGGCCAAATGGCGTTCGGCCAAACGGCATTCGGCCAAATGGCGTTCGGCCAAATGACCCGGAACCAGCGTACCATAGCCTACCTGATCAAAGAAAATACTATGCACTACGTCCTGTCACGCATGGAGGCTCGCACGTGGTTGCTGCTGATACACATTTGTGTGGCTAGAGAGATTATACTGTACGGGTATTTGTGCAATTACAAAAAACTTTGTATGCAACGCGTTGCAAAACTCGATTTTTTCATTCGAATCATCATTTTGCAACTTGTTGCATAAATAACTATTTTCGCATTAAGCTCAAAAATTAAAAAAAAACTTTCAATCTCAAGAAAAACACTTTTTTTTTCAATCAAAACCTATCATATGCAAATAAAATATCACAAAATGACAAAAACGACAGATTATGCATCTTTTATTGCCAAAAAAACACAATAAAAGAAACCCAGAAGACAGAACCAGAACCAAACAGATACTTTCCACACCGATTCCGAAAGGCCACCACCATCCGCCACCAACTCGAGCATGTTCGGCACGTACGGAACGCGAGAGTCGAATGAAATATGGATATTATGCGCGAAAGATTTATGGAACAAAATTACTTTATAAGTATGGCGCAAAAACGACGAAACAGCAGCGATGACGGGTGCAGTACCGAAAAATAACCACCTCACTCACCTTACCAGGCAGGCACCAGCATCGAAGCCGTGAACGATTCACGTTAGACTGGGTTGGTGTCATCTTCCTCGCAACACAACCCGGCGGCAGCGAGCGGTGTGGATTGTGAACCTGAAGCGGAAGACAGTCAGCAACTTTCGGGGGCTCATCCACGAGTCGGTATCGCAATGACAAGAACATACAGACGCTAGCAGAATAATAATAACTATATGCCTTCCTGAAGAACCCCCTCTCATCTCCATCCACTTTTTGCACAAAGCAAAGCGAATATGACGAAGGTATGCGCACATTCAGCCGGTCGCGTCATACCGTGGAATTAAAAGCTCGTTAATCTTGCCGTCCAATGAATGCAAAATTTAATTTATATTTTCATTCATGCCCGAAAAGACGATCCCAACTCGGTGTAGCATGCACATGGTGGCACTCTCATGACTAACAAACTTTGCCACCAACTACCGTTTGGCAGCAGTTTTCGGAACAATAAATCCGGGGAGCAGATATTTCAATCAGGCGTAATTTGAATCTGAGAATACGCGGAATAAGGGACAGTAGAGCAAGGCGCACTATCTTTCATCAAGCCGAGCCGCGAGGTCTATTAGAGCATGAACTGGCACATTAACTTCCGAGTGTAATGAGGTGGAAAATGGAATGGGTCACGCATCACAGTTCGGGACATCGACGGGACGGGCGACGACGACTGGTCTTTGAATGTCGGTGAACCTGTCGTTGATAGAGATGGGTATTGACTGTTGATTGAGTCTATGTTTAGCTATCAGAGCCAATAAATTATCTGCTGATAGCAGTGCGGGTACCGGTTGAGTAATCGTGGGTGATAACGGGTACTCATTAACACTCGCTGGATGAAGTTTGGGACCAATATAGCCGGAACAGGAGACAGCATGACTACGCTGAGGGTGACGGATTCATCCCCGGTCGATCCTGGAACTTTTCGTAATGGAAATTTTCTTGACTTCCTTGGGCATAGAGTATCATTAGCAATTAGTGTGATTCATTACACATGCTAAACACAAACTAAAAGCAGCGAACACATGGTCAAAGCCAGAGATGGGCAGGAGGGCGAGACATCCCCCTCCCCTGGCCCCCGTTATTTATATTTGATTAGAGTTAATTGAAAATTATCAAAAATTTAGAGTTTCAGAAAAATTCTCTCAAGAAAAAAGCTACAAGAAAGTTTGCCAGGCATTTAGTGAAGAGCACCACTTCCATCTTATCATAGAATTTTACCAAATCTAGACGAACATTTGAAAAGGGCCTATCTGCTCTTTGTAAACAAACATGTTTCTGTCTCTGTAGGGCCCATCTGCATCCACCCACGCACATCAACAGCAGATAGCTTGAAGAACACTCTTTCTGATAAGGGTGTTGATGTGCGTGGGTGCATGCAGATAGGGCCTGCAGAGACAAAAACATGTTTATTTATGCAAAGCAGATAGCCCTTTTTCAAATGTTCGTCTAGAAATAACTAGCGTAGTTGAATAGCTAAAATTTTGAATACAAAAAAATGACTTATTCATCGAATACAAAAGCAACATGCCAATTTTTCCGAATATTCCGGAACGGGTTCCGGTAAGGAAAGAGAAAGACTTTATAGCTTCTAGCGTGTAATAGCTCAAATCCACGAATTTTCACTAGCATAAAATCCGGTAGGGACACCGTCAGAAATTCCTCCAGGTATTTCTTCAAGAATTTCTCCAGGAGTTCATTTAGGAATACCTCAAGGGACTCTCCAAAAATTTCTCCATGGACGTTTCGCGGGGCTCCGAAGTAATTGTTTCTGGGCTTGTTTCAAGAAACGCTTCAGGAACTCCTCCTACGATTCCTTTAAAAATTCTTACATACACATCTGCACGGATGCATTGAAGAATGCCTCCGAGAATTTTTCATAGCTTTCTGCAGTGATTCCATCATGGATTACTTCAGAGATTCCTTCAAGAATTCTTCAAGGGATTTAACCAGACTTTCCTCCGGGATTTTCTCCTGGGATATCTACAGAGGTTCCTCCAGTGATTCTTCTAGTGCTTCTTTTGAGCATTGTTTCAGGAAATGTTCCAGGGATTCCCAAAAGAATTTCACCAAAGGTCCTTTTTTTATTTCAGCAGGTATTCCTTTAAAGATTTTTTCAGGAATTTCAAAAATTCCGCTAGAGATTGCTCCAATAGTTATTAGAAGTATTTCTACTGGAATACTTTCAAACAATTCTTCCAGAGATTATAAAAAAAACGAATCCAGTTATTCCTTCAACATTTTCTACAAGAATTCTTCGGAATTCGTTCAATTATTCGGACAGAAATTACTGCAGAGATTGATTCTTTTATTTTTTTTGCTGATTCCTACAGAAAATTTTCCATAAAATCTTTTAAAAATCTCTCCTGGCATTTCCTAAGGAATTCGTCATGGGATTGCTTCCGTGATTCCTTCTGGGGTTTCTTTAGGAATTCTTCTGCTTCAAGAGTTTCTTCAGGAATTTCTCCAGGGATTCACTCGGGGATTTTTTCTGAAATTCTATCAGGAACAGCTTCATCCAAGGATTCTACCAGAAACTCTTGGAATTTCTTCAGAAATTCCTCCAAGTTTTTTTTAGGGATTACCTTAGAAATTCCTCTTGGGATTGCTTCCAGGATTCCTTCTGAGGTTTCTTTAGGAATTCCTCCAGGGATTCCTTCAGAAACTGCTACAATGATTTCTTCAGGAGTTCTTCTACGAACTCTTCTTAAAATTTCCTCAGGTTTTTTCTCTTGGAATTTCTTCAAAAACTCCCCAGGGGTTCCTTCAGGAATTCCTCCTAGGATTTGTTCAGGTGTTCTTCCTGGGATGCCTCCAGGGATTCCTCTTAGACTTCCTTCTGGAATTCCTGCAGACATTCTTCCATGTGTACCTCTAGGTATTCCTCCAGGAGTTTCTGGAGGAATTCCACCAAGATTTGCTAAGGGATTCTCTTTGAAATACTTCTTGGGATTGCTTCCGGGATTCCTCCGGGTTTTTTTAAGGAATTCCTTCAGCAATTTCTACAGGAATTTCTCCAGGAGTTCCCCTACGAACAGTTCTTGGAATTCCTTCAGGACTTCCTCCAGGGATATCTTCAAGAACTCCTCCAGAGATTCCTTTAGGAATTCCTCGTGTGATTTCTCCAGGAAATTCCCCAGGGAGTATTCCAGGAATTCCTCCAGGAATACCTCTAAGAATACCTCCTAGAATTCCTCCTGGAATTCCTCTATGGTTTCCTTCAGAAATTTCTCCTTTCCTCCAGGCATTCCTCCAGGAATTCCTCAAGGAGTTCTTACAGACATTCTTCCATAATATTCTCCATGAACTCCTCAAGGGATTCTTCCAGGATTTAATCTGAGAATACCTCCAGATATTCGTTCAGAAATTTCTCCTCCAGTGATTCCTCCTGGGTTTCTCTAGGGCTATTCCTCGTGAGATTTCTCAAAGGATTTCTCCAGGATTTTCTGCAGGTATTTCTCCAAGAACTCCTCCAGGCATTCCTACAAGAATTCAAACAGGCATTCCTCCAGCATTTTTTCCAGGAATTCTCCCAGGCAAGAAATATCTCCCGGGATTCTTCCAGGGTTTTCTCCTGAGATTCCTCAAGGGATTCCCTCAGAGGTTCCTCCATTGATTCCTTCAAGAATACCCCCTGCAGCTCCTGCAAAGTAATTCCTTAAGAGATTCGTCCTGCAACTTTTTCAGAAACATATGCTGAGATAATCTTTTTTTCTGCAAGAAATTCTTCTAGAATTTATCTATGGATTCCTTCAGAAACTCCTCCAGAGATTCTTTCAGAAGTTTTTCTAGGAATGTTTCGAGGGTGCTGCTTTAGAGATTCCTTTAGGATTTTTTTTTTCCAAAAATTTGCCAATAAAGTCCTTCAGAAATTCCCCTGGAAATTCCGCGAAGGATTCCTCCAACGATTGCATTGTTTTAGAACTTATACTAGGATACCTTTGGGAATCCCTCCAGCAGTTACTTCAGGAATTTACTCGGGGATTCTATCAAGAATTCTAGCAATAATTCCTCCAGAGAATCTTTCAAACATTTCTCCAGGAAAAGTTTTCAAGAATGCACCCAGGGAAACTGTTTCAGGATTTTTCCAGGGATTCCTCACGAAGTTGCTGTTGTGTACATTCCAGCGATTCGTCCATGAATTTATTCAGGTGAATTCAGGGTTTTTGCTAGTAGGAATTCATTTTTCGAACATTCTTCGGGAATACTTCCAAGAAATTCTTTAAGAATTTGTCCAGGAATTTCCTTTAGGAATTCCCAGTGAATCAAAATTGAACCATCGCGCAACAATAATGACAATGTCGCAACCTGTATTTGTTGCGACAAAACAACCCATGCGGCATAAGTTTGTCCCAACTTGAAAATAATGGGATTAACATCGTACACCACGAGTTTAGAGATTTTTAAGCCCTGCATTGCGATTTTCGAACGGTAACTTCGAGTTGGTAAACACTGCAGCTCTGGTGAAGCTCTATCATCAAACAGTTTCGACTTTGGGTTAGTAATAATTGATTATTCACCAGTTGAAAAGTACGCAACAAATTCAGCTTCCGGTTTGTCTGCAACAAAAAATTTCGAGATCATGTCATTATCTGTCACCAGTAGGGATAAAGACTAATCGTCGCACCGTCTTTGTTGCTTGTTTTGTGCCTCTTTTGTCTGACAATTTTCTTCACTGGGAATTCCTATAGGGATACTTCGAGGGTTTCCTCCAGTGATCGACTTTAACAAGCATACCTTAAGGAATTCTCCAAGGATCCTGCTGGAAATACGTCAATTGACATTTCTATTGGAATTTGCTCTGAGATCAGTATATGCAGTAGAGTAAGGTGGGGCAAAAGTTCGACCTTAGTTGAAATTTCAACTTTTTTCAAGAAATCGAAGCAGATAAAAGTAAATGAATACCGTCTGGTGATTGTACCATCCATGAGCTAAAAATTTGCTGAACAAAGTTACGCCAAATGTCTTTTCAATTTTGAGTTACAACACTTTTTGTATGTGTGTGTCTAATTCGAACTCTTGCCCCACCACTGGGGCAAAAGTTCGAATCTAGTGTTTGTGGAATTTCGTTCACCGTAGCACACTTTTTCGACGCTTTGGTAATTTGAATACCTAATACCAATTAATATTTGATGTTGGAACTGAAATACACTTTAAAGTTCGATCCGGATTTTACCCAAATTAGGGTTAAATTTACTACACCAAAAATTAGTAGTTTTCCGCCAAATTCAGATGAAACAACATTTTATTTCAACTTTGATCGAATTTTCTCACTAATTCCATCATTTTTAGAGATAATATGTACATTTTGCAGAATTTTAGGCTTTTACCTAAAGTTGCTACATGACTCGAACTCTTGCCCCACAATTCGAACTTTTGCCCCACTATGGGTAAAATATGATATCCAAATTTTTTTGCAAAAAGTTATACATGCTAAAGCATCTTCAAAATATACCTAGTTACGCCCCAAAACAAAATATCGAATTCGATTTCATTACAATTCCATTCCATGCGTTGGAAGGACCATCGCATATTACAATTTTTTGATCAAAAACCAACATTTTGTCATAACTTTTCGAAATATTGATCAATTTTCATAATTTTTGGAGTGAAAGACTCTTTTTCAAAAAGGCTTCGAACAACCTTGACACCCGAAAGAAATAATTTGAATTGAGCTCAAAAACTTCAAAAGAAACTCTTGCCCCACTCGAACTTTTGCCCCACTTTACTCTATAGGTGCATATAAACTTGCGTGCTTATCGTAATAGGCATAGGTAGATTATCGTGCTTGTCATACGATATATGAATACAAACATGATAATTATAATTGGCTTTTTTCTGTGATATTGATACTACTCGAAGTAAGAGCGAGTAAGGAAAGTAATGAAAGAATACGGTGGATAGATACGCAAGCGAGCGATAAGAGAAATTGAACAGAAATTGAAATTAACAGAGGGTCATTGTTGAGCAACACAATCACAACGACGATCTTCTTGCCATGCGTTCTCGAGTTGAACGGCTAGGTAAAAGTAGTTAGATGAATACTACTATCCCTAGACAGGCACAACCACGATCTTTTTGCCTGTCTAGGGGGTGGTGATGTCATGCTGGATTCCAATCTTACTGTACTACGGTACTAACGGTTTCTGGAAGATCCAGTTGTGAGATCGCTGTGCACCAGTTACATACCGCAAGCAGCTGTTGATGAAGACCTGCAACCGATGAGTGATCTACACCGATACATCCCGCCCGGTTTTCACTGGCATACAGCAGCACAGATTTCACAGATTTGAGTTGAATATTCGGATTCGACTCATCTGATTGTTTATTTACCATACCTACATTTCCAAAACTCGCAAAAGCAGCCCCGTTTTCTTGATTCGTGAACTTACGTCAATCTACCATCTACTACCATTAAAGCTACCATCGGTTGCCATTTGCCCACCAACATATTAGAAGTTTTCAACCTTTTTCGTAATAAGTGATACACCAGCAGCGTTGAATGCTACTTTTGGATACGGTTTACATTCACAAGTTTTCGTTTAGATTTTTTTTTGTGGAATGATTTAAACTCAAAAACAGTTTGAATGAAAAAAAAAATCTTCACGTATTTGCTGTTTTTGAGCACCAAAACTAGATAAATACGTAAAACAACTGTATAATAATGCCTGGGACAAATAAGGCAATAAAGGGTTAAGGAATTGTGTACCGGAAATGAATAACATATTCATACTTGTACCTATACGAACATTTCAATCTCATACCCAAAAGAAGATCCGGTAACTACACCGCAAAGCAAATCCATAGAGAACAAACGTTCATATACCTCAAAAAGCGTTACACACATACACACGCCGTAGCCTGAGAAATCGCCTTTTAATCTACAGTCATCATTCATGCTGAGTGGATCAATTATTCAAAGTGCTGAAGCAACGAAGAAGAGTACCCGCCGCCATAATCCACTTCCAGTACCTACGCCACATCCAGCAGCACCAGCATCAGAGAGGTGGTTCTTTTATTTTTGGTTGACTCCTCAAGTACTCGGTCGATATCCACTTCGGTCCGAAAAGGGGGGAGAAGATTGCATTGTTGCGAACTACGCAATTCTCGCCAGCCAGAAAACAAATTACTTCAAGTCATCGTCGTGAACTTTGTCGGTGAAGGCCACGCCACGCTTAGGAATGTGTGTATAGTTTATGAATTTTTAACCAAAACTTTTTGGTGTTGCTTCTCTGCCGCCAGGCAGATAAATCGTCCTACCAAGAAGCATTCCGGTGTCTCATTTCTAATCAAAGCACCAGACAGCCGGGTATTAACTTGAACGATGCATAACGACCGCCAGCGAATTTCGCTCATATACCAATCGCAATAAAAACCGCAATCTAAAAACAAAACCGACAGCCATGTTGACGTCGTCGTCGTCGTCGTCTGAACTGCTAGCTGTGCAGCAAGTACGTATGGACCAGACTGCACAGACTCTCTAGTTCGGATACCAGCAGACAGCGTGTGATGTGTGACGTATGTTTGGCGGGCATCTCGGTGGTAGGAGAGAGCGGAAATTTAATTTTAGCTTCTCGAACCACCCGAAGATTCACCTTCCTGAAAGTATTGCGCTACGTCGGATTACAGAAATGTCCCCAGTTGAGTAGTCGGAGAACGGAATTCTCAGGTGCATTTACCAGTAGTCATCTGATAATGTCTTACGTGATTGAAGGGGTTCAAATGAGCAGTTTGGACTTTTATTTTTGGAAATTGCAGAAGATAACAATGAATAGATAACTCAAACCACATACCGCCCTATACGGGGAAACCCTGTACGCACATTCGTACAAATTCTTGGCTAACGATGATGATGAAGTTGCTAGAATTATAGGAGTGTCGGCAGCAACGAACAGCAAGCTCCCCGATGAGATGGATGGCGGTGACGGAAGGAACGCTGGGGAGCACTGGGTTCACCGAGATTGCCATGAGGTGAGAACAAGATGGAAGATATCTGTGTAAATATCTTAATGAAAGTAAATATTTCAACCACACGACGAGTGCATCGCCCAAGTCGCCGTCGTCGACGGCGATGACGAGACGGTAGCAGCGGTGGCCAACAATAACAAAAACAACATCAACAACTGGCACTTGATCGGTTACAGACATCTTGAGATCGGAACGAGACGGTGGGATCATGTCTGTGCGTTTTCCGAAAAAAAGTTTAGAATATTAATCTTGACATTCCTGTAAGGGAGCTGAAGTAGATTGCTTCTGTGGGTATGTCAGTTTTTTTTTATTTTTTTACTTCGAAATGTGATGAAAGGCAATAGTTTTTGCCAAAATCTGTAAGCTTCAGACCTTTTTTCCCAATTTTTTATGTTGAAATTTGTGCCCTCTAGCGATGTTACAGAGTTAGAGGATCTGATTCTTGTTTTAGTCCACAATAAATTCTACGTTACCTTAATACTCCATTAGGAGTTTCGTTTTATTCAATGAAAACTGTTAAAGTTCGTACTGTCTGTACAGAATCTGGTTAAAGAAGGTGATATCCAAGGATTCAGGTCTGCTAGAGCTATGGACTCAGAAAAGGATCAGTATCAGTCGCTCTCGGAGAAAAAGCAGCTGACAAAAAATTGCAATTGCCGGGGTTGGGAATCGAAGCCATGACCATCCGCTTATGAAACGAACGTCTGACCACTGCACAACGGTCTCCGGCAGCTGTGAGAGCTTCACCAGGATTTCCTCCAAAAAAAATCCATAGATTTTTTGAATAAATTGCTATTGAAACAATTCATGCAATTTTGTTTCTATTTGTTTCATTAATTCCTTCCGAAATTGATCCACAGATTTCTCTGAAAATTATTTGCATATTTTTCAAAGACCCTCAGAAATATTGAGCGTCTACTGGATTTATATTAATATTAATATTATATTAATGTTTCTTCCAGCGGTTGATCAGGCCCCACGTTGTGTTTTATTTAGTCGGGGACAGGGCGACGAAAGAACGAACTACCTTTTACTGCTACAGGTTTATTTGGCGCACCACAGAGAGGCACTGCTCCTACTGGAATTTATATGAACATTTCTGTAATACTTATAAGTAGGATGGAAATTCGCGATTTCGCGGAAGCCGCGAAATCCGCGAAATTGGACAACGGTCTCGAAATTTAAGAAATTCCGCGAAATGACGCGAAATCTGAGGAAATTTGGAAAATAACCTCAAAAACTCACCTATTTTAATTTTTTAAACATAAATTAGCTGATAAATTTTAACAGTGTAAGGTGATTTACGGCTCCGAATCTGGCAATATAAAAATTTAATGCATTTTACATCTACTTCTTTTCTGATTTTCCATCAAATATGTTACTTTTTATGTAAATTTATGACTACGCCTCACAAAATCCAAGTGAAACATTTATTTAGCATTCAAAATTGGTTCAAACGGTCAAATACATGGTGCCGCGAAATCACCGCCAAATTCGCAATGTGGGCCCGCGAAATTTGAGAAATTTTGCCGCGAATTTCCATTGTCCCTACTTATAAGGAAGCTTCTAGAAACAGTCTTCCAATAAACTTTTGGAAGTTTTCTAAACAAAAATTCAAAGTTTTTTTTTCAAGGTACATATGTTTGAATATGCCATTCCTTAACAAAGCGATTTAATGGTTCTCAAAATTTCGTAAACATTAGTGGGATTGTTCCTTATCGAAAAATATGAGACCTGTATTTTTTATGTCTCTTGGTCGTATAACACCCCAACAGGAGAACTCCGAGGAGATTCCTCCATAGATTTCCGCTGTGATGCCTCCAAAGATTACTTCGAAATTTCCTGAAATTATTTCTCCAGGAAATTCTGCAGATATTCCTCGCGAAATTCTTGTTGGGATGGCTTCTAGAATGTATCCTTGAAATACTTATAGCGCTCGTCTAGAAGTTTCTGCAGGGATTTATCCGAAAGATGCTCCTGTGGTTGCTCCAGAGATTTTCTTACAATTTCTCTATGAATTCCTCCAGAAATTCTTGCTAGAAAGTCTCGAGTAGCTTCTCTCAAAATTCCTCCAGAAAATTCAGCTGTAATATCTCTAGAAATTCCTCAAGAGTTTTATTCTGTGAATACTAAGGAAATCCTCGGAAAAATACATTAAGGAATTACAGAAGGATTTTTAAGGAAACTCCGGAAGAACCTAAAGAGGAATTCCTGTTTTTTTTTGTTTGTATTAATAATCATGATAATAATAACTTAAACCTAATTCTACACTTCAGAATTCCTGAATTATTCATTGGAAAAATCTCTGGAGGAATCCAAGCAGATTTTTTTTAGGAATACCAAAAGTATTTTGCCAGGAATTCCTCTTGAAGGATTTCTTCATGAATTTCTTCAGAAATGCCTCCAAGGCTGTGTTTTCTTCATGAATTTCTCCTAAAATTCTCGATGTAGCTTCTCCGGGGATTTATCTAATATTTCCTCCAGGAATTCTACTCAAAATTTTTCCTCGAATGCCTGCTGGAATTCTTTAAGAAATTTGTCTTGCGATTACTCAAGGAGTATCCTAATGGAATCCTCTAGGAATGCCTGCTGAGCCTCCTCCTGAAATTGCTTTCGTGATTCCGTTAGAGATTTCTCCTAGGATCTCCCTCCCGTGATTCCTCCAGGGGTTTCTCTAAGAATTTTTCCCGGAATTCTGCTGAGATTCCTCCGAAAATTTCTTGCGGAACCACACTTCCCCCAGGATTTTTTGCTAAGATTGAGGATTATAACCTGAGGAGATTTGATCTGAGGAGATCCTGCTGGAGGACGTCCGATAAATCCCAACTGGAAATGCTTAAAAATCTTCACAAGAATACCTGGAGAAATCTTAGTTGGAATTTCTGAAGGAATTCATATAGAAGTTAGCGGAAGTATCTATACAAATCAGTAAAGAAATCCATGAAGAAATCACAGCATACCCGAGCAAAGTCCAACAACAAAATTACAGCAAATCGAAAACATGATTTGTATTCAGCAACAAATTGATATCACATTTTGATATCATTTTATCTTTACTTAATTTGATTTCAAATTTTGCTTTCGGTTTGCTGTCATTTTAAATTAATGTAAATATTTAGTGTTACAATAGTTTTTAAATCTTTTAGTAAACTATGTGAAGTAATTTTAGGGATATATCATTAGTGCAATTGTATTATTGCATTTAGGATTTGATATCACTTAAAAACTCTACATTTAACGATTTTTCATTTTTCTTGCGCTGATAACAAAAACAGTTATCAATTTGCTATCATCGATATCAGGAATGGTTTTCAATTTGCTGTCACAGGAATATTTTTCTGCTCTCATTTTTGATGTTTTAACCGTTAAAACGACCAAAACGACAACAACCTGAGTTGTCAAAATTTGCAATATCACAACATCAAAATTAGTTTTCAATTTGCTATCAGACTTTGCTCGGGTAATTACTGAAGAAATTCCTTGAAAATTCAAAGAGAACTTCTTCAAAAATGTAAGCAGGAATTCTTTTGGAATCGCTCCAAGAAGGTTTCACCAAGAAATCATTTTTAAGTTCCTCCTTTAGGCCTTTTGGGATTTCTCTAAAAATCTCTCAAATAAATCATCCAGAAATTTATCCAGACACTCTTCCAGAAATTCTTGCTGCGATTTCTTCTGGAAGTTTTCCAAAATCTGCTGCAGGAACGTCTTCTGAAATTCTTCTAGAAATTCTGCTTGTTACTCCTCGAAGGATTTCTACATGGGTTTTCCCCTTCTGATCGTTAATGAAGGCCTACAAGTTACATGTCAAGTGTTTAATAATCTTAGTAGTTGTTTATTTGTGAGTGGTTGAACCTACATAGCATAGCGTAGCATAGCATAGCCGACCGTACACATCCTGGGGTGGCTTTCGATAGAGACGTTTAATGCCTGGGGCTTGACAATCCTTTCATTTAACGAACTCTCGACACTTGGCCAGGTCCTTACGATCAGCGGGGATGGGGGAGGAAATGTTGATTAGATATCTACTCAGAATATGTCCAAAAACTTGGCCCACTTTAAAGATATCTGGAGTTGGAAATTGGATAGGGTTTAATGGGGTGCTTTGCTTGGCGAAAAAGCGTATGAGAAATTGTCATGGTTTAATCATTTACCTGGTTATCACTGAAAAAGTGAACATAAGCACTAAGCAAGTCGAACAAATTTCGTAGGTAGTACAGCCCTAGACCACAGTTATGGGTATTGCCTCCTTCCAGTCGGATACCAAAACACAAAGATTGGAGACTGATCTCTGACTTCTCGACAAGACTGACGCAATCCTCCAACAGTCGAGAGTTGTCCTGGCCTCGTCTTGGGACTGCTCTCAGGCCTAGGTTTCAAGGGGACATGGGTGTTGTTCTAGGTGCTGTTTGTGGAAGGGTACTCCAAAGGATGCGGTTGGGCAATGTTCAGGCACACCATTATTAGACGGGTTCGATTTAGTTATCTGCCCAATACATCCTGTTTTCCTCGTCATCGGCATTTATTTGAATTACTTGATTTTTCGGTTGAGAATCTGAAATATTAGATCATATTAACATTGACGTCAAATAAGCTACATATTAGTGATACGCTCGCCACAGTTATATATTTTTACAATATTATTTGTATCATACAATAAATATACCTGAATCTTGTTGAAATAAAACGTTGATTAGCAACATAATTGAAACAAAAATATTACATAAACCTGTGCATCAAACTTTGATCTTGGAGTATTTGTAAACTACTGCCTGATTTCTTAAGGCAGGAACATTTCAAGATCAAAATTTGACTTGGTAGATCTTACGCCGCAACGCACCATTCTAAGGTGATCTGCCCACGTTACGGGAAATTTGTGAGTGGTTGAACCTACAAGTTATTTTTCTACTTAGTTCGTTTCAGCAGAACTCCGGTCATGTGTGTGAGTAAACTGTAAAAAAATATATTTAAATCTGTTGAGTATTGGCTTATTTTACAACAAATAAAATACATTAAAATACCAAAATACTTTTACATGCAACGGCTTCGTTATGCGCTATGGCAGCTGAGCCTTAAAAAATAACGAGATGAACAAATGAAAACATCACCAATGCAAGATTTAAGAATAAATATTGAGGGTAATTTGGATATAAAGATGCTTTCCCATTGACTTCTCATCAATGTGCGAGTTGAATGCATGGCTCCGTAAAGCTCTATGAGGACGACTGAGCCTTTTGAAGTAAACGATTAGTAAAAAGATCATCAATGGATTCAATACAATCTCAATAATTTGTAGAAAAAATGTATCTCCTTTAACTGTACACAAAAAGTATAGCCTACGCTAACCATATACAGAGAGGGTAGCTTGTAACTCAGCATAAGAGCTATCCAGTTGTTTATTCGCCAAAAACGTATGTTGCACAAGTTTGCGCAAATAGACCTTTGGATTTTCTGAAATCTAACAAAAACATCTTGAAAATGAGACTAGCGTGAAATGTGTACAAATGTGTGCTTATATTTAAATACTTAAATGAAGTTTTCGACTTCGTCGTCGCATCACTGTGCGCTCTTTTTTTGCCCATCTCAATAGCAGCTCATCGCAAGATACCATCGCTCCGATGTAGAAATTACGTCACTCACAAACTGAGTGTCACATGACTATCACCAAGTGTGGCCCGAATGAGAGTCAAATTGCTTAGTTTTAGTGCACGGTGCTAGAAATACATTTTCAAAGCATCTTATGAATATGAATTCAAGGCGTAAAATGAAAAATCAAACTTTCAGCTAACAGAGCTTCGTGATTCATATTGTGTTTGAAGGAGAAGACCAACCGCTCCTGATGCCACAGCTAAGACATGGGCATTCAGCATGACCCAGGAAATTTCATTGAAGAAATCTTTGAAGAAATATTTAGGAAAACTAGGAAACTTTCGTGAGATTATTTTTACCATTTGCTGCTGTCTATTTCTAGAAGAAATATTTAGGAATGTATAAATCAATCTATGGGAAAACTGGGAATTAAGCTCGGACCTCCTGATTTATAATCGCTTGTCTTTGCACCTACACCTACACCACACACAATTGTATACATATCTTCGAAAACGAGAGCATTACTTGTTGTGTCTGAATAATCAAGAACATAATTTGAGGAGCGATGTGGACTCTATGAAGACTTGCTTGTGTTTGCGGTTAAAAACTATTTGATTAATGATTGAACAACATATAAGTCTAGTCAAGTACAAGATACTGAACCCAAGTAACAATATCAGTGCTGATTAAATTTGTTTGATTTTTATTAGGATTTTATTACAGCAATAATTAAAACTCACAGTTTTATGACTACTTTTATGAAAACCATACTTGAAGATATCCATAAAGCCAGATTTTAAGAGTAAACAAAACTCTCCAATATGTAAACCTTCTGGCATTCATTAATACTACAATAAAACTGTTCAAACTCTCAACAGATGGCGATCCGTTCGATTAGTAACGTCATCTGTTGATGGAATAGCAGAAACTACGACACTGCTAGGTTTTTTGGGGTCATCATAGCAAGTAGACTTGCTTTCGTTTTGCCTTTCTCGTACACCAAGGTGTACCGAAAGGCTATATGTTTACTCCAAAAACGAAAATTTGATAGAGCCTCCGGAGGGGTCAAGTCTTATATACCACGCGGAATCTGGTCCCATTGTTTCCAATTGAAAATGGTTCATATCGGTCCAGCCGTTCCGGAGTTATGGCCATTTAGGTGTTCCGGACCGGTACCCCAGGAAGGGGCCAGATATGAAAACGCTACAACCCCATCCATGCGGCACATCAAACTACGGCATTTTCGATAACTTGATGAATGGTAAGCAGAAAAATAGTCTCAGACCATATCTGAACCGGTAGTGTCTCGGAACCGGTTCCGGGTGTCCCGCCGGAAGTGACCAAACATAAAAGTGAACTAAACCCATGCATGCGACATATCAAACCGCGGCTTTTTCGATAACCTGATAAACAGTAAGCAGGAAAGCATTCTCAGACCATATCGGAACCGGTATTGTTCCGGAACCGGTTGCAAATGTCCCGCCGGAAGTGGCCAAGTATTAAAGTTAACCAAACCCATGCATGCGACATATCAAATAGTGGCTTTTTTGATATCCTGATGAACAGTAAGCAGGATAATATTCTCAAACCATATCTGAACCGGTTGTGTCCCGGAACCGGTTCCGGGTCGGAAGTGGCCAAATATAAAATTGAAATAAAACCATGCATGTGACATATCAAACCACAGCTTTTTCGATAACCTGATAAACAGTAAGCAGGAAAGCATTCTCAGACCATATCGGAACCGGTTCCAGATGTTCCGCCGGAGGTGGCAAAGTATAAAAGTTAATTAAACCCATGCAAGGGACATATCAGATCGTGGCTTTTTTGATATCCTGATGAACAGTAAGCAGGAAAATATTTTCAGAACATATCTGAATCGGTTGTGATCCAGAACCGGTTTCGGGTGTCCCGCCGGAAATGGCTAAATATAAAAGGGAACCAAACCCATGCAAGCGACACATCAAATCGCGGATTTTAAGGCATATTGATTTGACAAAAAAAAAAGTTTCCGGCCATATTGGGGACAACCGGTAGTGTTCCGCAACCGATTACGGTTGCCCCCATCGGAAGTGGTCAAATGTAAAGGAGAACCAAATTCATAAATTCGACACATTTAATGACTTTTTAGGTAAGCTGATGAACGGTTAACAAAAAAAATCACAGACCATACTTTGGAAAACCAATAGTGTGCCGAAACCGGTTCCAGGTGCCCTGACGGAAGTGGTCAAATGTAAAAAAAACCAAACGCATACACGCAGCACAATTAATAACGGCTTCTTCGATAACGCGAAGAACGGTCAGCAAGAAAATAGTTTCAGGTTAGTAGTGTTCCGGAACCAGATGCGAGTGCCTCGCCGGAACTGGCGAAATGCACGAATGAACCAAACCCATACATGCATTACATCAATTTGCGACTTTTTAGGAGAACTGATTAATAATTTGCATGAAACTAGTCCAAGACCACATCAGGGACAATCGGTAAGTGGTAAAATGTGAACCGAAAGTTGTAAATGTGAAATTGAATCAAATCCATGCGTGTCGTACCATAAAACCACGCTATTTCGACAATGATTGCTGTAAAATTACCTGTGTAAACTTTCAATTCGATAAACTAACTCTATTTTAGTTTTGTTTAGATTGTATGATTTGTTTTTGAACACAAATCTTACAGATATTGTGGTGGTACGAATTGATAGCTTGTACATTTTACGATTGTTGGCTTCCGAGGTTCACTGCGGTTGATCACCAAACGGATCAGGTATCGGAATGCACCAAATTAGAACTATCGGAAGTAGCAGCTGCACGAGGAGCCGCTGCGGGTGTAAGTAACATCACAATATCGTATCATTCGTATTTACAGTGTATTACACTGTGACATTTGATCATTTTTTTAATTCAACAAATTTCGAATGAGCGGGGTACAAGTTAAAAAGTGTCTTATTAACCCTAAAAGGGTTACCTGGGGTCCATTGGACCCCAGGCGCCTTTCAGAGCTCGTCTTTGATGGAACACACTCAGCGAGGTGACGAAACTGAGACCATGAAGGTATCCCTTTTACGGTTAAGGAGTGATGAATACGCGGGGTTTGACAGTACATCAAATAGCAGCTTTTTTGATAACAACTTCTTCTTCTTTATAGCTCGACGTTCGCATTGGAACTTGGCCTGCCTTTCTTCTACTTAGTGTTCTTTAGAGCACTTCCACAGTTAATAATTGAAGGGTTTTCTTTGCCCGCCATTGCATGAATTTGTATATTGTGATGTAAGTTCAATGATACACTATGCTCAGGAAGTCGAGAAAATGTTCCCGACCGGAACGGGAATCAAACCCGCCGTTTCCGGATTGGCGATTCATAGCCTTAACCACTAGGCCAACTGGAGACCCTTTTTTGATAACACGATGATCGATTCATAAGAACATAGGCTCAGACCATATTTTAGACAACCGGTAGTGTCCCGAAACTAGTTCTGGGTGTCCCACTGGAAGTGGTCAAATGTAAAAGTGATTTGTACCCATGCATAAGATAAATCAAATTGTGGTATTTTTAGGTAACCTGATGTACGTTAGCAATTATATTGCCTCAGACTATATTTGGGAGACCCGGTGGTGCTCCGGAACCTGTTCCGGAAAGTAACCAAATGTACCATGCGACACATCACATCACGACTTTTTTAATAACCTGAGGAACGGTTAACTAGAAAATAGGCTCATACCACATTAGAGACTACTGGTAGGGTTGCACAACCAGCGTTTGATGCTTCGCCGGAACTACGAAAGTAAATAAAATCAATGCAAGCGATAAATATGTGTAAGAGAACAAAATCTTGACATATTAAACCCACATACAAACAGACGTCTCACGATACTCACTACGTTCTTGTGTTTAACGGTCAATAAAATATAACCTAGAATGTGCAGAAAAAACTTTATCGAAGACCGCAAAGTGATCTGTGAATGTGTAAAAAGTTATATCTTAGCTTGTTAGTATCGTCTTGATATTGATCAGCTCCCAATGTTAGTGAAGGTACTCAAGCAGTCAACTGAGAAATCTGATATTATTCAGCTCTGCTTTTACGCTGAACACAACGTCGGAGTATGTGCCATCGATAAGTTTTAAGTCAATTCAATGATGGCTTTGATAAAATGCTTGCTTTTCTTAAAAAATATCAGGATTCAGGAACATTTTGACGTACGTCGACGGAAAGATCGTGAGAACATATACGACGAGAAAGGCACTATCACCTCTAGGTGGATTAATTTGGGTTTTTTTCGCTAATTATGGTCGTCGCCATATTGAAGAATTAGCTGACGTGAATGGAAAATAGTTAATTTTGCTCAAATAAGCAATGAATTGAAAGTTTGCAGCCATCCCCATAACATGCCCACATAAATAAACTCTCTCAGCTGAGTTTTCTTGCGATTCGAGATCGTTTTACTAAATTAACAAATTGAATAATTTCATTCCAAGATGATAATACATATTCATTATTTTCGGAGCGCATTAATTTTATGTTTCTGCAACCCCAATATCCACGTTAAAATTGAATGCACATAAGCCTAGCCTACCAACACAATAACTACTAAAATATTACTTTTCACTTACGAATAATGTATCCTCCTGAACTTTACGTGCCATCGAAGAAGCTTCTCTGAATCTTTAGCTGTCATAGTTTTTGTTGAAAAAAAACAACAATCATCATAACCCCTTTTCGAGAATGGAAAACTTTTCAACCAGGTTTTAAAACAGTTTTATTGCTACTCTTAATGTGGTTTGCAAAACCTCTCCGAGAGTAGTCCACTTAGCCGGAAGATGCTCTTGAAGAGGTTATGAAGAGGTTTTTACTTACAGGTATTCCACTAACAAGCCCAGGTTCATCATCATCAACATAAAACTAATTCTGCAAGTTGGTATATGTTTTAAAGCTGGTTACACTGATGAATAGTATTCTATTCGACTTGATATTCAGCCATCTCTGTATTACTGAATAAAAAGATTGAACAAGCCATACTTCAGACCAATATTCAGCTGTCATTGTGTTCAGCCACTGACACTATTAACCAGCCAATGTTTAGCTAATACTCCCACTGTTCAGCACTCATTGTAAGTTGGGTATGCTTATTAACATATGCCTCCAACGGATACCCCTGAAACCGATTCCAGCTATCCCTGAAGGAATTGGATCCAAATTATAGTAATTCTAAATAAACAAGTATTTAAATGATTCAGATAGAAACATAGATATATGTAACATACGTAGAAATTTTTCAGATGGACCACACTCGGTAATCGTTAAATACGGCACTGGCTATCTAACTTGGTTTGGTTTTGATTACATACCACCTGGTTCATAACGGACATTAGTTTTCAAATCTCAGCCCTAGAAAATGTCATGAAATTTCTAAATTTCAAAAAAAGGTTACTTTTTTTACTTCTGCAAACCCAAAAAAATATCAATGCGAAATACCTACCACAACCCTTACAACAACTAGAAACAATTTCCAACAGCTGAAGTTCCCGCTACATGCTTGCAAAGTTGTTGAAGCGAATATTGACTGCATTTGCACCAAGCACATGGAAATAGAGCGACTACAATAGCAAGTGGATGTCGTCATCCACGTCTTCCTCAGTAGTCGTCAGCATCTTATAGTAATAATGCAATTGCAGCCTCTCCTCAGTTAGGTAAGGGTATACCATAGGTACCTACTGCAACACTGTGTTCCTTCTCCTTCAGTTGACACCGACTTCCAAGCCAACAACCGTTTGTGTGTACAGAATAAAATTAAAGTGCCAGAGTAAGTGTCTACTTTCCACAATGCGAATACGTTCCTTACTGTGTGGCACTCTAGCCAGTAGAACCGCACACAATACGTGTCAAGTGCCGATGAGCGGCCAGACCAGGCTGCAAGAAAACGCACCCCGTCATGTGAGCTGAGCGTTTGTTGTGTGAATGAGATTGAGATTGTGCTGCTGCTGCAGCAGGATGGGAACAACGACACGATGCAACCAACCACACACGGGAAGGACGTTAAGCCTTGATGAATAATTATTTCATGAAATATTATTCATAATTACAGGTACTCAGCATGCCGCTCTTTCAATACGTACGAATCTGAAAGGACACGCTGCTCCTAGGGTGGACGACGGTAGCGCTGCTGCTGGGATGAGACCCGAGGGGGATGGGTTGCCTTGTATACTCAAACACGGTGTATGGGTACGTGCACGGCATATGTGAGCATTTAAATAATAATAAACGGTTGTATCAAAAATGAGGAAAAAACGAATAGAGGGAGACTGGAACGGGGCTTTTTGATGAAATCGGCTTTTGACATTGCAAATTCTCACAATTTATGCAGCGCAGAGCAGAGCTTGGATGAATGCAGAATGAATGGGGAACTGCGAACAGTAGGAAGCGAATGCTGTGCGTTGAACGTTGCACTAATAAAGAGTTTATTATTCCGACGACCTCTGGCAAATCCGTGATGACACGCTTCGTGGGGTGCCATGCAAGCTTGCTATTTGATGAAAACATTCGCGAAATGATGCGATTTGCTTTCGACAACGAATACGTTTTCACCCATCCTCGCTTTATTCAATCAAGCTCCCATACGAATAGCACACGAACGGACTCAACACTGATCAGCATAGTTGACTCTTCTTTTTCGCCGTTTAGCCGTTGCGTTCTAGCCAAGCATCTCTTTTCATCGCTTTCGATGCTTTTCGACAGCTTATCGCGAAGCATCGTTGGCTGGAAGCTTTATTAGTATGGTATCGGTACATGTGAATGTTGCTTCTGTGTGCGTGTCGAGCGTTCATGCCGTACTTTCGCAAACCAACCTATTCGGTATGGTTCGGCTGTTCGGGCGAGCGTGTGACGGCACAGTCAGATGTGTGCAAAATCGTTTGTGATTTACATCATGTTCGTTTTGCCACCTCTTTGCTGCTGGTCATCGCTGATCAGGGCACAGTTCAATCGCACGCGATAAATATACAGTTGATGAGTTGTGATGAGCACTAGTGAGGTGATCATTTGCATCATTGGTGCCATGTTCATTAGCTAACCATCTGATACTGAAACGAAAGGGGTCCCTTGCGCAGTATCATCCAACGTAATTGTTCCAATTTGAGTGTGAAATTCAATTCCACTCTTGCTCAGAATCGAATATAATGGATCTACTAAATTAGTCTGCTTTGCTGATAGCGCTGCACCACATTTGATAAGCGAGCCACGATAATTGACTCTGCGACAAACTCGATGACAAGAACCACTAAATATTCGATTAAATTAGCTACTTCAGTAGCCCCAGCAGAAGCACTCCCCAAACTTGCCACTCTCATGTTTAAATATGAGCCCCATCTGAGCCGATTCGTGTGTATTACCGGTCAGTTTAGGCACGCGTTCGAACAAATTTCCGACAAAACGACCACTACTAACTAACTAATCTCGGAGGTTGGACCGCACCGCGTATGCTATACGTTCCTGAACTGGAAATGATTCGTCGCGTGTCTGTCCAGTCCACCCTTTCTCGCACTTATCAACCTCAGCGAGCAGGCCGAGACACAGACCTACCTCGTTGAGCAGTAGACTTAGCTTCCTCTACATTCAGAGAGACGTAAACACTCAGACGACACAGGTCACGAACTTACGATATGGAAACAAACCGCGCTCTAACTACCATATCGCACCCACAAGCAATATACCAACGAACGTGATGGCGGCAACGAAGAAATTCAACTCAGCGCAGAAGGTGAAGACCGGCCGCCGGAGTCTTCTAACTATGCGCCAAAACGACGAATTTCAAACAATCGTCTGGAAGATGGGTGTTTTCTGTCAGACGGTCGTAGTCGTCGGGTTGGGGGCGTCGTCATCATCGTCATGATTCACAAAGCTTATGGTGGACCGCCGGTCGCCGCCCGCCAAGGGAGATACCGCCACGTCGTCCGAGAGCGTTTGGCGAATAACAAACAATATGGAAATTTAATGGCTCGTTGAGAGGAGTTTCGGCTTGGGGCGAGTCTCTTGGAGCTCTCCGATGGCGTCGGCGCTAGGTTAGAGGTCAATCGATTGTTGTAAGTGGTGCTTTTATTACAAACACTGATGGGCGTTTGGAATAAGATGTGGATTGGAAGAACAAAAAAACACGTTGATGAATGCATAAGCAGATCATTGGGAGGATAGGTCACAAAGTGTCATCTTGGAGAATGACTTGAGTTATGGTGAGCGAAGTAGAAATGGAACTTTTATACAAAGAACAATGGAGTCTATAAGTGAAGGAAGCGATCATCAACCTTGAGTTTGAGCTTGATTAATTAACTCCTTTGCAAATCCTCTATTGTGAGGTCTACCGTGGTAGCTGGAGATCCAAACGATGTTAAGAAAATAAGAACTTTGCTGATACATTATTGTTAATTGTTAATTGTTACGAACAGCTTCCAAAACAAAATTTGATATATTTCAAGACTATGCAAAATAACAAAAACAGAGGCACGACCCCATTGGATGATGTTTATAGGACAACGTCAAATAGATAAAAACAATAACCGATCCTTAATTTTGGTGGATCCATACGGCACGGCACCTTTGAAAAATTTGATTTGTGTACCTACTCAAATATGAAAATATCAAGACAACAAAACAAATTTTTCTTGGATTCTACGATGTGCCATGAATGCTCTTGTTAAAGTTTTATAAAAAAGTAACATGTGCAGAAAAATGTCGATGGAGTTTAAAAATAGTTCTTGCCAAGATCTTTAGCAAATTCAATGTAATATAATTGGAGTTTGCTTGCAAGAGCATAAGTGTATTCTTGGTACCATCTTAGAAAAACTAGGGTGCCTGTACCAATTATTGCACTACCTAAGCAAAACTATATCTACAAAAATAAGAAGAAGACCGACGAATGTCATCGATATTTCTAATGATAGATTAGTTTTCATAATTTACAGGAAAAATATAGAAACCGAGCCAGAAAAAGTATTTATTAAGGCGTGTGCCAATGATAGGAACCCTGTACCAGTTATGGAGTATGGACATAATTGTTAATTTGGATTCCACTTCGCACTATTTACATGCATTCCTTATGGGATTAGCCATAACTGGTACACTATGGCGAAATAGGGTGCAAGGTAGCGGAAAAGTTAAGGAAAATGAATTATTTCTATCACAATTTGCGCAAATTGTGAAGTTTGAATGATTGCAGCCATCTTTTGTGATCTTTTGTGTGATCATGCGAAGTGTTGAAAAATATAAAGGTCTTTAGTTTTGTCATTGCTTGTACGGTTAAAATTATTTTCGATCAGCCATGCATCGACTTAAATGGAGGTTTCAGTGTATTAGGTTACAACCCTGGTGATTTTTTAAAGAGTATCCCTTTTTGTCCCTTTCCCAATTCAAAATGGATTCCGAACGAGTTCCTTGGTATTCTTTTTTTTTCGGCGAGACATGGGAAGAACATTGATGACTTTCTAAGTATAGGGTTTTTGACCCAATTCCCGGCACTACAGGAAAACAAAGTTGTGCATTACCTAAATTCACAACCAAACGACCGTTTTGGTCCACTTCTTTCATCTGAATCAGAAATTTAATTGCTTGAACTTGTTGTTAGCAGTGATTGTTGTGAAGATTTTCTGCCGGAAAGTTGATTTTGAATGAGGTTACTGTACCTAGTCCAGCGCCAATTCCCGGCATCAGGTCCGAACTTATAGCAAAAGCAAGTGGGAAATCACTTCGAGAACGTCCATAAATTACGTCACGCTTTTAGAGGGAGGGGGGTTCAGTAAAGTGGGACAACCCAAACAAAAATTTCAAAGGTCTCATACAAAAAGTGTGACATAGGGGGGAGGGGGGGTTGAAAATGGGCAATTTTTGCGTGACGTAAATTATGGACGCTCCCTTCGGCATCCATCTTTGTGCTGACGAAATGCACTCATCTGCATGTAATAGTTGTTTTGAGTCATTGTGCGGCTTCGGAGTGAACGTGTTGCTCATTGACTGTGGTTCTATATCTATATATTATCAAAAACCTCCTAAAATTGTCAACATATATTATACTGGTAAACATCTGATGAATATTTAAGATTTTTCAAGACTTTAGCGACACTCCCGAGGAACTCTTGGAGGAATTTCTGCGCAACTCCCGGAGAAATTCCCAAGGAACTTCTGGAGGAATTCTCGTTCAACTTCTGGAGCGATTTCCAAAGAACTCTTCGAGGATTTCCCAAGAATTTCCTGGAAGAAATCTCACGAAACCTCTGGAGAAGTTCTCGAGCAACTTCTGGAGAAATTTCCGCGGAATTCCTGGAGTAATTCCCGTAGATCTTTTGGGCGTATTCCCGAGGAACTCTTAGAGCTATATCTGAGAAGTTCCGGGAGGAATTACTTGGGAACTTCTGGTTGATTTTTCAAGGAACTCTTAGCAATTTCCTCATACATCCCGGAGGTACTTGAAAATACTTGAGAAATTCCCGTGCAACTCCTAGAGGAATTCTCGAGGAACTCCTGGAGGAATTCCTGAGGAGCGACTGGAGCAATTCTTGAGAAACTCCTGTAGAATTTCTCGTAGAACTCCTGTAGTGCCCCTTTTCGCATGTCAGTCCCATGATGTTTTTCAAAGCTCTGACCGTTTGTACTATAACTCCAATTATTTTTAAAAACATGTTTTCACTTCTGCATTCCTTTTTCGTGGCATATTGAGCTATAAAACAAGGCAGGAATGATATCAAATTTGTTTTAAAAGACACCTCGTGAGTGACAAAAATATGAAACAAATGGGACTGACATGCGAAGAGGGGCAGTGTAGGATTTTCCGGAGAACTTCTAGACGAAATCCTGGGCAATAAATGAAGGGATTTCCGAGGAACTCCGTCCGAAATTTCCGTGGAACTCCTGCAAGATTTTCTAAGGAACTGATGGGGAAATTACCGGGGACCTTTTGCAGGAATTCTAAGGAAATTTCGTGGTTTAGTGGAAATATTCCCGGGAAACTCCTAGAGAAAATTCTTGAAGAATTCTTTGGGAAATCCTGGAAGATTTCTTAGGGATATCCTGGATGATTTTCTGGTGAATTCCTGAAGTTGATTTTGTTGAATTTCTGAAAGGAATTTCTGGGGAGGAATTCTTGGGGAACTTCTTAAGGAATTTAGAATTTGATGAAACTCCCTGGGAACTTCAGGAATAATGCTGTGAGATCTCGTGAAGGAATTCCCGGGGAACTTCTGGAAAGTTTCTAGGGTAATTCTCAAATTCAGTAAAAAGAAACTAAATATCGACAAAATAAACGTTTTTCAGTCAGTTTCCCAGCAATATTATTGTTTTTTTAGCCAACATAGAGCGCAGCAAGACGTAGCCTAAGGTTGACATCATAAGTATAAAATCACTTTAAAGAACTTTGCAGCATTCATTTCAATCAATTGCATTAGGACCATCGCAACATCCTCAAAAAGATTTATGTGACCAAAACATTATAGGGTATAGGTCCCCTTATTAAGCATGTGGCTCCCATTTTCATCCTACGAAAAACAAAATAATAAAGCGCTGTGTGTTTTGTTTCTTATTTTTGTATTTTTTGTTAGAAGTGAGAACAAAAAGAACGGAATCAGTCGGTGCTGTAATCGCTTGTTTTCGATTAGGATGAATATGGGAGCGTGAGATTACTGATGGCACACATACCCTATTTCGAATGTATTGTCGCAATTTTCCTCAATTTTTATAGGAAGTTCCTCATCACAGATTTCATGCAAGATTTTTGAAATAACTACAGATAATTAAGAATTTCTGGACCAAAACCACAGATGAAAACCGAAATAAATATGGCAACACTGCAGGTTGTGAGGAACGAACAGAAAACGGATCAGATCGAACACCAATGGACTAAGTGCTTTTCATTCACACACGTAGCTATAGGCAAAAAAACGATTTGTTTTCAATCAGGTTGATAACTATTTGGAAAACTTGAACCTAAATTAACGCAAACGTTACGAATTAATCCCGAGTATTGAACTAGAACGGACTTCAGTGAATTAGTGCATCTAAAAGGTGAATCAGAGTTAAAAATAGCTAAATATGCTTATATCTTAAACGAATGAAACAAAGCTCATTTATCACTGTTCTAGATCACAGTTAGTTGCTCGCAAATCACAGGTAGTGCTTAATCACGGATTTGTATCTGCAGCTAGAACCGCATATCATAAATTAAGGTAAGTATTCAGCAATTATGCCATGTGATTATACGATTAAAATTAACTACACGACAGATAGGTTTAGTAAAAGCTACCGTATGAAACCGCTTTCCGGACGTAAATAACGGATGAAAGAAAAACTAAACGTAAGTAAGTAGAATAATTACATAATTTGAAAGGTCGGATTAAATTAAAGTATTCCTATATTTCTATTGTTTGCAACAATTTGTAGGGAAAATTTAACATGCAAGCCAAAAATACACAATAAAACGAGTGTGTTCAAATTACTGGAAATCAAGTCTTGTTCCTGTTATTTGGGAACAAATTCACTAGAGAAATGTCAGCAGGACGTGATTGCTGAAGCATAGAAAAGCAAAGACCGGAACAGAGCTGCCATATTACAGGATTGTATACGGAAACAAATTGGCGCCCCCTCGTTTAATTTAAAACCATAAAGCAATAGTGGTAATCACGTTCAAATGTGAGCGTGTATCTTTTGTAGATGTAGTTGTGAAACTTGGGGGAAAATATGTGCACTCTTACCCCGGTTGTTAGTTTTATCATTATTTAGCTGTTTTACTCAAATCAATTGGGTAATATTTGCTAATGCAATCTGAATAGCCTTTGAATTAGCGTGCATTTTTGTGTATGGAAAAATTCACGCTAGTGTTCGTGTGTTGAAATGTCACTTATCCTTATAGAACAAGTTTGTTGTCTCAAAAAATAGTATATTTTTGAAACCATTTTTTAAGCTTACAGCTCATGCAAAATACTTTGAGATAGTAAAATAAACGAGGGGGTGCCAACTTTTTTCATGTACGGAATACAGATTATGTGGCAGCTCTGAACCGGAACGATATGCGGAGGACTTTAGCAACTGACAATACATGGTGCGTAGCACAAGACTGCATAAGTGCTCGGCATGCACAACTGACAAGGCAGGGAATTTGCTGATAAACAAAACAATGGTGTCAGCCAGGTGGTTAATAACAGCGAAGGCATGTCAAATAACAGGATTTACATAGTTGATGACGATCACACAGTGGAACCACCAACACATGGATGAGGTTAAAAATGCCGACAACTACTAGCCAACTTCGTCAAATTATTGGGGGGAGCTAAGCCTGGTTTTTTAGATTTTTTGTATGGGAAAATTTAAAAATTGTCAAATATTGGGGGGGCAAAACAATGCTAGCTTCCCCTAAGTTAGTGCCTATGACTACTAGTGGTAACAATGAACTCGTAAGTAAATCTATTAATCACTAGAACCAGATCGACATGCTGAGTAGCAGACGTTTTCCAGTTGGGACGTTACGCCAAGAAGAAGAAGAAGTTCCTCCTCTGTCAGTCAAACACTTTCTGTTTTTTTTTGAACGCCATTGCAAACAATACGCCTCCAGTGTATCGAAAACTCTAAAAAAATAAAACTGCACGTCACTTTACCACACACCTTCAAGCGCTCATATCTGCATCAACGCGTCATACCAATTATAGCCCGACTAACTAGCGCCCGGACCTCGCAGCCTGGCATCCAAACCCTCATCAGGACCGCTCATAAACGCCAGCCATCTCTCACGAAAATCTCAAACAAATAAACACGCTCATTTTTAGTTAGGTGTGAACCATTCACGCCGCCACCGCTGCGCTGTGTTCCCCATATTTTGTGAAATTCCAAGGGAGGGGTGGCTCGTGGAGATCAAGGAGAATCAGCACATGCTGGATCCACCAAGCGCAGTCGTTTCATGATCCCCACACCGCCAGCATTATTTGAGGACCGGCAGTAGCGGCCAGTACACATTCATTGCTATTTTGCACTTCTCAAATTCTCATATTTTTTAAGGCTCATTATTTTACGCCCATAATTTTTTCACCTCTACCGCCCCCGCATCCTCGCTGTGCATCTTCACCAATCCTACCTTTGCCAAGCAATGAACCGGTGTGCGGATGATGCATATGCGGCCCCGACACTATGGCAGTTGTCTTGCCTTGCCGCGTTCCACCCGTATCCATTCCTGTCCGGCTTGCATTTCGAGTCCGAGTCGGTCGCTGTTTGGAAGTCTATGTCGACATCTCCGACGGATGTTTGAGCATGCCCAAAATACGCAAATTAATGGCTCTGCCATGGCCAGACAAAACCGCCTGCCTGTCCGAAACGAGAAAACCTCGCGCCGGCCGCCGCGGTCAAGAGGTTGTATTTTCGTTTTCGGAAAAGGCCCCCATAATCAATGGTTTTGTCCGCACATGGGAGATGTACACGAACACAGCAGCGGTAGTGGACCGGCTGATCCGTCGTTGTCGTCGGGGTGAATGAGTGTGACGTGATAGAAATATTACATTACGCTTTAGATTTGACAGCCGCCCGTCAATGGTACCGTTCCATTTCGAAGGAAATCGTCAAACATCCCATCAATGCCCCAAGCTTGATGGGGCCGTAAATATGAACGAGAGATGGGTGCGTAGTAGTAGTTTGAACGGTGTCCCAGAAAAAATATCGCACGATGGACGCAGTGGACCTAGGGGCACCTACGACGAACAACGGAATGCGGACAAACTAAGCCATAAAGGTCCACATTTTGCGAAAGCTATAAATCTTGGTCGGCCAGCAGATCAGATGAATGGAGCACACACCGACACCGCCTATGAAACGGGAATGCAAAATCGAATTTTGGCACCAACTTCGAACAGGGCAAGTTCGTACTTTTTCCCATGTTTTCATTTGTTCGATGGTGGTCTTTGGATGAATTGGAAACAGTGGCTCTCAATTTATAGTGTAAAGAAACCTCAGGAGGGCAGTTTCTATAGGAATCTTTGCAAAAAGTTCCCGAATGGATCTCAAATTTTTTTTTTTCAAAGAGTACACAGATAAAAATAATGACATTTACACGTCATGTAAACTTAATTTTGGTAATGTAAACTTAGTGTTATGATGGTTTACATGATATATCATGTAAATTTACGTTATATGTCATGTAAAAACTCAGAGTCATGCTGAATTACATGACATATAATGGAAGTTTACATGATATTTCATGAATTTTACATGATATGTCATGTTAACTTCTGTGATATCCCACGCTCCAATTATGTGCATCATATGTCATAGAATTTTACACTCTTTTTTCGATCTGTGTAGGGTAATTCGCTAATTGTTGAACACAACCCAAATGTTGAAAAGTTATTTTAAAATTTTATTATAAATCTTACTTAAGTTATTTTCGCTCAACGTAAACGTATAATGTAGATACATATACATGTATATCACGATTTTGTTCCAATTAAGTTATAAAATCATACATATTTTACGTCAAAAATATTGATTGAAAATTTTGTGCCGCTGATGACACGAAAACTGCACAATGCTTTGGATTAATTTTAAGAAATTGCTGTTACGACCACAAATATCAAAGTCACACCATAGTTACAAGAACTGGAAGGATGTCCTTAACCGTTTAAAATTGTTTAAAATCACATTTTCATTGTAATTTAATTTGAAAAAAAAAATATTTTTCTTACCACACTATCATTATGCATTCAATTGTTGAACACTGGCATAACCTACGATGTTACCTTTACCTAACTGTGTATTTCATGGGGTTTCAAGGGCGTTCCAGGGATTTTCCAGGGGTGTTCCAGATGGCTTCAGAAAGGTTCCAGTGATTTTCAATGGGTTTCAAGGGCATTCCAGAGGTGTTCAAGAGGGATTCAGAGTGTTAAGGGGGTTCCAGGAGTATTTAAAGACGTTCCAGGGGGTTCAGGAGCAACCCACGGGTTTTCAAGGGATTTCATGGTCGTTCCATGAGTGTTCTTGGGGATTGAGTAGGTCTCATGAATTTCCAGGAGTGTTTCAGGGGCTTTCAAAGGCGTACTTTTCTTCTGCCTTTTTCGCTTCTAATCAAATCTTTTCAGTCATGTTTGCATCTAGTCATGTATAAAACTATTTCAGTCCACTAGAGCTCTCTTCAAATGAGCGATTCCTTGACATTTAAATGAATTGTCACTAGCTGGGACTAGCTGGGCACATAACACGAAAAACTCGGAAAAAATTCCGCCAGGGTGTAAAAATATCTCGAATAATTTGTTCTGGCTTGCAGTCTTAATAATTGGCCTACAAATTTATTTCCTTGGCTCCAACGTTTCGATCCCAATTTGGATCTTCATCAGGGACAGCTACGAATAATTCTTCATCCCTGATGAAGATCCAAATTGGGATCGAAACGTTGGAGCCAAGAAAATAAATTTGTAGGCCAATTATTAAGACTGCAAGCCAGAACAAATTATTCGAAATAATCTTCCCAGTCGAAAATCGCAAGTGTAAAAATATCGGATGTCGGGTCAACGTCGGGTCAAATTTTGTCAAATGTTGGACCACTGTTGGACCCACATTGGATAACTGTTGGGTCTATGTTGGGTTTGGTGCCCAAAATAAAAACAGGTCAATGATAGATTTATGTCGGGTTATACGTCATCCATTACGAACAAAGCTTCAACCGTTCTACAATTAGCGAGAACCATCCAACATTAGGATGAGCTAGCTTTGGGTTACAGACTTCCCATACAAATGTTCTATTTTCTCTTAGAAAATGGAATTTAAGAGAATACAAATTCAATGGGCAGTATAAGGAATAAGTGATCTAGACGATCACTGGATGTTTTTCAACAAAAGTGAAATTATGTACGGAAAAACAAACGAAAACCAAAATACCAGTACTAATCGTTCAACAATTGGCAAATTACCCTACCTGGAGTCATTTTTAAAGAAATCCCAGGAGTTTTTCTGAGAGAAATTCAGATTTCCAAAAAAAAACCTGGAGCAATGTTTAAAGCCAATCCCGGCGAAAGTTTTGAAATAAATCGTTGGTTTCCTTTGAGAGAATGCATAAAGGAATCCTCGAAGATTTTTTGGAATAAAATATTGAAAAGTCCCGTACTCTAAATCTTTGAAGGACTCCAGGGATAAATCTGCAGATCTCCTAGATATATCTGCAAAAACTCATACACAACTTCCTTACACAACTCTTGGAAGAATTTCCAAAGTAATCCCAGTACAATGGAGTAACTTTTGAAACATTCTCGGGAAAATTTTGGGATAGTTTCTGAAGGCATCGCTGAAAGTATTATTAAAGAAATTTCTGGAGAAATTTCTGAGTAAATGTCTAAAGAAATTCCTGAAAAAAATTTAGATTTTTAGAAGATTTTTTGAAGAAATTTCAGTAGAATTTCTAAAGAAATCTCCAAACGAATACCTAGAGAAATTTCTAAATAAGTATTCGGAGGAATTTCTGAAGTAATCCCAAGGCGAATTTCTCAAACAATATCGCAATGATTTTCCTGTATTTTACAGATTTTTAAACTTCTATACAGACAAGATACAGAGTACAGTAAAATAAAGATTTTTGAAATGTGATACAGATTTCACCAGAAATGATAAAATTTGAAGTTATTTTCAATAAAGTTAACCTTCATAAATTGCTGCTTAAACTTTAAAGAATTTATGAAAATTTGTATATTTTCACGCATGTTTCAGAAAAAATAAATACCATTAAAAATTTGAAGCCGTCAAAAAGTAGTATATTTTAGTTAGTTTCTATTGAAATCTAGGAATCTCGGTGTCTGGAATACCCTCAAATACAGCGATACAGAAAAATCTGTATTGATACAGATTTTTGATAGAATAATCTGGCATCTCTGGTCGTAATAAAATTGAAAATTCTGGGTGCACTTACTTTTATTTAACACCGCAGAAGAAAAGAAGGCGACTGACCAGATAGCAGTACAGAAAGATCGTTCGGCAAATACAGCACAACCAGTAATTACGCTCTATCAAGTGCTTATCACGAATCTCTAAATTTCCGAAGGAACTCGTTTAGGAATTTCTGGAGCAATTGGTAAAGCAAAAAAAAGAAACAATTCATATAGGAATACCAGGGTGAATTTTTGGAAACATTTTCAAAGGAATCCCTGAATGAATTTAAGAACTTATTGAATATTTAGGACATTTAAGAAGCAAATAACGTTATTGTGTATGCCCATTGCTCAAAATATTGGCTTTTGAATCAATTATACATTTTTTTGAGACAAAAGATTTAGATCGTAACACGCTTGCGAGATAGTGGTTTATTCGTTATTCAGCAAGAATTACTAAAGTGCTAAAAACTCTGAGCCTTTTATCGAAAACTAAGTTTTCATGCAGTTTTTATATGTTTTGGTACATTTTATTGTAGAGTTTTCTTATTAAGGCTTCCATTTTCATTCTACTTAAAACAAAAGAAAGAAGCACTGTTTGTTTTATTTATTTTTTTTTTGATAGAAGTATGCACAAATGGAAACAAAATAAAAACGGAATCAATCGGTGCCGTAATCGCCTGTTTTTAAATAGGATGAATTTGGAAGCGTGAGATTACTCAGGGCACTTATACCCTGCAATTCAAATTTAAAAAAATGCTACATACAATCTGTTAAAATTGATTTTATAGACATTTCGAAAATTGAAATATTCTTTAAATTAAGGTACATCTATATAATATACTAGCTGTCCCGGCAAACGTCGTACTGCTTGCCTACTGTGTTCATTGACATACAGCTCCTTAGGGACGTTCCCCGCAAAGTCATGAAAGCCCCCCGTTCCAAAGACCGGAGACGATACAAAATTTCACACCGATCGGTTCAGTAGTTTCCGAATGCATAATGGTCAGACAGACAGACAGACAGAAATTCATTATTATATATAGTTATGTGTTTTGAACGTAGTATACGGTTTGGGTCCAAAATTACCCAGGAAGGAGGGTTAAATAACTGCACATTCTTAGAACAAGGAAATATTTCCATAACCTAAAAACAATCATATTCTTCAATCAGAAAACAAACCTTGGTTTGTTCTTAGCAGTTGATTTGTAATACAATTATCCAAAAACCTTAGAATAAAGTCTTACTAACCGAGAAATTTCAAATAAAGTTCTGGTGATTGCAAAAAAAACTCCCAAGTAACATTTTGAAGACCAATTAGTCTTGAAAAGGTTTTGAGAAGCGTCACCAAAACGAATATCTTTTAGTTTTCTGATGGTTTCAAGAACCTCTTCTAGTTTATTTGAATAATAAATGTTATTACAAAAAACAAATTTTTCAAGAACATTTTGATGACCAATTAGTCTTGCAGAGGTTTCGAGAACCGTCACAAAACCGAATACCGTATATTTTAATTTTATGATGGTTTTAGGAACCTCTGCTAGTCTATTAGACTACCATATGTTAATTGGGCTTAGAAAATCTCGAGGTCAGGGAGTACCTAGTATATATAGCATATAGCATTGCAAATCCAAACATTTAACTTTCTTTTGTTGGAAAGGATATAATACGTGAGAATTCTGTTCCAATATTATTTCACGTAAAATTGCGAGCAACCATTGAGAAACACTTTCCTTGTACTCACCCACCATCAACCAGTACCACAATTCACATAATTTATGGTCAATTTTGCATCAAGTTGAACGATTCTTTCTCAAGAAACACCAAACAGTGAGAGGTGAGCTCATCACTTTGCGCACATGCGAGGAACTGCTGTGTGAAACCATAAACAACGGAACATGGCAGTAAAATTTTAATTGAACACTAGTCTCGAATGCCTTGGATGCGTGTCGGATGCTAAATCCAAATCACGACGCTAATGGTGGTGGCGGCGGCCGAGAAGTCCCTCAACAATTTGATCTATGAGGTTAGCGATTAAAGTCGATTTGGTGGTGGGCAAGTTCGGCGGTTTAACAAACATATGTACAAACGGTATGTGATTGCAGATGACGATGACGATGACGGCGACGACGACGACGTCGAATGGCCTTGCTCTGTTCTACGACGCGATCTGCTCTGGACCGGGAGCAGTAAATCGTGCAAGTGATTTGTCGAAATTCAAAAATAAACAAATGTGTCTGATGTTTTCTTATGACACCAGTGCCAGTTTGGTGAGCGGGTGCTGTTTTTTTGGGGATTGTTGTTGCGGATCGATGATGCCCGGATGGTGATGATCGTGATCGAATTTTATGATTGTTCGATGCTAACGATCATCGCAGTCGATGGAACGTGTTGTGACGGCGAAGGAAGTTTGAAATGAGTGCGACGCTCTCAAATCAAATGAAATCGATCATAAATCGAGAAGTTCCGCTGTGTCTCGGTTTTAACGATATACAAATGTCGATAATCTGACGATAGTTTAACATCGAAGATAGGCGGTTGGGAAATGTGCTGAGTTTTCCGATATTTCAGTGCTGGGGACATTATCACCTTACAAGAATATGTCAGGAAATGCAAAAAAAAGCATAATCACGAGCATGATCCACCAGCTTTGATCAATATATCAGAACTACACAGTCATCGCAAATGAATTGTATGTTCCATCACAAATTTACGCCCAGCATTAGGAACTCCTTCGGCAAAAAATCATGTGTTTGATCCACAAAAAAATAATAACATGAAACGAACTCACCATCCAAAACAAAACTCGCTTCATCCACATTTCAGAGCCATGACTCCATCATCCAAGTATTTAGGGATTACAAACCTGCAAAAAAGAAGATAAATACATTTGAGTTAATTGCATTTTAAACAAAGCACTTAGTTTAAGTAAGCACAACACAGTTTAACAGGGATGAAAATAGATCAACATGTAAAATTGTATTGACGATATACCACAACAGAATTTAATCTGCGAAAATACTCTGAAACCTCTTCCTCAGCACGTGTCAAACCTATTTGTCTTTTCTGCTTCAAGCCGGAACTATCCTCGCCATCACACAAATGTCGGATTGCCTTCAATCATTCATTCGAAACTCACAAAAAAGCATCCAAATTTGCATCTGCATCGCATTTCATAATCGCTGGTTCGCTCGTGAGCAAGATCAAAACTCAGAAATCAAAACCGAATGAAACCGGTCAACATTGTAGGTATATTCTTTGACCGGCGCCATCTTGTTGCTCCAGTTGCTGTCTTTATCACCAATTCCCACCGAAGAGGGGAAAGGAGTCAGCCTCCCGACGTTCGAGCTCCGGCAAATCCAAGCCGATTTGCATATGATCAAAATTAAGTCGTACATGTTTATCATCCATATTAGCATATCACATAAATGAGATGCGTTTGGTGGCATTAATGAAGAAGCATATCCCGCAGAAGAAGATACTGTATATGCCGCATATGAGACGGAGACCGCCCAAAAGTGACACGAGTGTGTTGTAGGGCCTGTGGTCGACTCGGCGGTACCCTACTGGGCAAAGTGTGCGAGTAAATTTCCGTTCTGGTTCGCGGGATCCAATCAAGCGAAACTAGATGACAAAATGTAAATAGCCGACGTCAATGTTTTCTAAATAAACCGATACCCCTGCGCCGCCGGTTGTGTTTATGTTTAACTGGAGTTCTTTCTTCTCCTCGGTAGTCGCTGTGATGTAGTCGCGCATCGCCATAGTTGTTGGAAATTGATGATTCGACACACGAGCGACTAATTTTGTTATTTAATTCTGTATATTGTTTGTTTATGCTGTGCTGTGTTTGAATGACAAATCGAGCTTCATTTGAACAGTAGTTCTTCAAGAGTTATCACGGTAACCGTGAATTACTACGAATTACTTCTCCTTGTCATAGATCCTGAAGTTTTTCAAACAATTGAATCGGATAAACAACAATGTGAGATAGAACTATAATATTTTTGCTTTGTTTTAATAAGATGAAACGAGCTCACCTATATCAATACTGTTATAACCATTTTCACATTGTACTGACCATGAAACTCAACGTATAAACGAATACTTATAAATCGCACTACTCGATGGATAACTTCATGTAGCTAATGCACCAATCATTCGAGGTCTGTTTATGTTTTCGTCGGTCTCTGTTGTGAAACAGCTTCATTCACTACATACACCATGCTGACTGTGACTCCATCCAGCGAGTTAGTCAGTCAGTCAGTCTGGCCGGTTATGAGTAATAGGCACTGTTTTGATTGTTTATCACGTTTGCTGGTGGCAATTTCTGCTTGGGCTAGCATTTTCCGGATCAGCAGGCAGGAACGTAGGACGAGAAACGATTCCAGATGTCTATTAATGAGGCCGACGTACAGCGTGGTATGAAGTCATCGGCATCCCAAATTGTATTAGCAGTACCACGTCGAGTGAGAAGAATGAAGCAACAATCAGCAAAGTCCATTAGTCGCAGGCATCTCCCGACCTCAGGGCAGCCTCAATAAGTCAATAGCACTGAATTATGACCGACCGGCTATCAATTAGTGTGCCTTATGCTACGTACCGTCCTGCAACCGAGTTCGAGTGAGAGTAACTTAAGATCGCTCTCCGTGATTAGCGAACGGTCCATCCACACGTCTCCAGAAGATGATGACAGCGCGAGGGGGCGGCTTAGAAGAGGAGTCAGTAACAACACCGAAAGCAAATTAAAATTTGCATAATTTTAATGGGGCTGTCTTTTTCGGTGCTATCCTCGGTATCACGCCTGGATATTTGCATAAATTTCGCTTTCGCCCAGAGGCCCGCGGCAAAGAGCCAGTAAATCAAGACGAGCACGGAGTATCGCGAGAGTCAATATGAAGATAAATTAGCACCAAATCGAAGTAAATTAACGAAACCAGATAAAGTCGGACTTTGCTAGGTTTCCGTCGGATTTGAACAGGCCAGAGGTGTCGTCGCAAAGCTGACTAATACCCGTCGTCATCGAAGTCGATCCCGCGATAATGGTGCATCAATGAGTGGCAGTGCTTCTGATTACCATAAAAATCACCGTGATGTTCCATTGATACGCCAATATTTGCATTCGAAATTGCGAATCGAACGGCAATGATGCGCTGAATGAGATACCCAAGCTCGTTCTCAGATTGAATTGATTTTGCTAGGAAAAAAAACTTATATCGCCTATACAGGCTTGCTTATGTCATGTCCGGTATAACATCTGTATCAGCAAAGCTGGCCCTAAATATACGTGACAAAAACTGAAGTACCGTTCTGATACAAATTTCAACCAAGACAAAATGTTATATGCTTCAATTCACCGAGGGGCAAACTGCCCTACTAAATCAGTTTAAATAAGTGTTATCTTAGTTTTGTAGAATGTGGTAAATCTTGATTCGGTGTTTCATGTTCCATGCTGTTAGAGTGTTGTCCCTATCCTGTTTTCAACATCGTCATTTTTTGCTTTAGAATTTGAATGATTAAGAAAGATGTGCCAATCCACATTCCCTTCGCAAATGAACTTCATCTGCTCGGAATATGGTTCGCAACGGTACACCGGGACCAGTATTCACCAGTCCACTCTGAACTTTGGGGTGTACGACCGCCAGAAAAAAAAAGAGGCGATTAAAATTATTAATGGCATCTGCATCGATCGGAGATCGGAAAGCAATTTATTTTGCCAAACTGGCTACTACAACAGAGCCGGTTCGGTTGACCATGCCAGCCTGCCAGCCATCCCCCGTTCGATGGATGAGCTATTTTAATTCGATATATATTTTTTTATTAGCATGCTGAATTGGTCACTCCCATCCCATATTGTAGGGGAGAAAATATCGCACCGAATTGTGTCGCCGTTTATAATAATGGGGTGAAATGAGCTGGAGGCGAGGTGGATGGAAGTGTTAAACCGTTACAGTGGTTTTACTTGGGCTTACGACGAAGATATACATCATGGTTTTTTGGCTAAAATGTGTATAATTTTTAATATGTACTGAAAAGTAATACGTTCGGTTAGGTTTGCTTGAACTGATCCCGAAAGGTTTAATAAAATTTAATTTATGGAAGCTGCATTGACAGAGACCTCAGTGGTGCCAATTTTGTGTAATTTAACACACTACAAAATAATCAGAATTACTCGCGACGTAAATTTGTTGCACAGAACAGACTCTAGACTTCATAATACGTCATTCTTGTAAAATTGAATTCATTGTGACGTAAACAATCTGTAAATCGTGCATCATTACGTTTCATATGCCAAAAATTCAGTTAAATGTAACAGAAAATTACGTCACTTGGGCGTTTAAATTTACGTCACATGTGGCGCTTGCATATGTGCATCAATGTGACGCAAATTTACATGATTTTTTCTAAGTGTGTACCTACTGATGACCATTTCAAGCCATGTATGTAACTTTATTATTATATTACCGTCAACCCCCGTTGATTTGACTTTGACTTTGAATATGACTTTTTAATTCTATCCCCGCTAATCATCACATTGTTCAAACTAAAATGGTTTATACGTCATTCAGTTCAAGAAATGAGGTGAAACGGAACACAGAACCAAAACAAAACAGCAAATAAGATTACCAGCAGCTTTTTTTTTGTTATGACCATAGGATTAACAAAAGTTCAAATTATAAAAGGATCCCTTTGGTTTGCATGAGGTGTCTTTCAAACTAACGGGGGTAGACGGTATTTTAAAAATTCGTCAAATTTGTTTCTCCCTTTGGATAATTTCTTTTCTGAGTGATGACTACTGTCTTAAAATTGTAAGTACCCTTTTCATAATCGTTTATTTTTTTCTTTCGGTACAAACTCATCGATCATTTTTCTGAAATCTGCAGCTTTGTATTCTAAAAATATACCTTGTGTCATGTTATTCATTAATTCGATCAAGGTTAATGAGAAGAGCCTTAAAATGTTTACCAGATGGTTTGAATTCTTTGCAAATATCTGCTATTTCACCTTCTTTAAAATCCACCAAGTTTTAATAAATAATCATCGATGCGAGGAAAAAATATCTAGCAAATTAAATTGCGCATCCATTGTTCCAAAATAAACGAATGAGAAACGGTCCATCATTTGTCATATACAAATGTTTTCGCCGAGATTTTGACCACGTATATAATATATGGTGAACGAACAAAAAAAACATTCGGGCTTTCCTAGTCAACATCACAGGACGTGAGAGAAAACGCATCGTTGTGTCGTAGTACAGTTTAAAAATAAAACCACCAGAATGAACAACACCACCAGTACAGAGACGAACGGGTGGTGGCTCGAGAAGGTTGGCGCGGGTGGTTTTCTCACATGATGTAGGTAGATACCTAGTAGGAAAAATGTAGCAGAATCTGGCTTGGACCGCTCGGAATGCGCCCATTGGCCACAGCACAAACGGTAGGCAGGGGAGAACGATGCAGAATGATTTTTTTTAGGTTGTAATGCAATTTTTTTTTTTCAGAGGAAAACTTTGACGATTTATTACTATACTACTATACTATACTTTTCGACTCGGTTGTAGGATGCTGAGTCAAACGACATCACAAAGTGTAGCGGGCGAAAAAATGTCTGCGCGACTCTTGGAAAATCCATACAAAAATGAATAACTCCGGAATTTTGAAGCGGTTTTCTTATGATATAACTCACGATTCAAGGCATTTCAGTGGATTTTAGTTGGGGTTCAGAGTTAAGAGAGTTTAGGGGATTTTTCGAACGATTTTAAGGCGTTGCATAGGATTTCAAGGAGCTTCCACTAGAACTCAAGGGACGTCCACGGGGGTCTCATGAGGGTTTCTGAGGGATTTCATGGCGTTAAAAGGCATCTCAGTAGATTTCAGAGGTTAAGTACAAACCTTATTCAAATTAGAGCGAGAGATCACCAGTTACACGTGAAGATTCTGGAACCCAAGAATGTTCTTAAGGACCCTAATTATAAAAGTCAACAAGCATACTGAAATAATTATAAAAGTCACTGCTAGACCCAAAATAGTTGCATGAGGCTGTATGAGCATGAACTTAGTTGCTTATGTTGATTGCTTCAAATTATCACTAGTTATGCTTTAGATCCAATGACGTCAACTTAAGGGAGTTCATGGATATCATTTAACTTCCCTTTCGTTTTTTCCCCTAAACACTGCCTAACCATAAGTCCCCTAACCACCCCCATTTAGGTAATATTTACCATAATGAAGGAACCAAAATAGGTTCCACCTTAATCACGGAAGACTTTAGTAGGCTGGTCACCAAGGGCGTAGCCAGCTTTTCGGCCAGGGGGGGGGGGGGGGGGGGTCAAGGACCCTTAGCAAATTTGTATGTACTAGCTTTTACACAGTGTCCAATAAGTTCTCATACAAAATCTAATTGAATTTATTTCAGACCTGTAATTAGGATTTTCAAAGTAAATTTATTTATTGAAAGGCCAACTAACATTGACCAAATGCAGCATATTTTTTGGAATTAACTGTCCTTTATCCTTCTCTGCTGATCGCTTATGTGTCGTAAGTCCATTTCAGCTGGCACGCACACCATATCGGTATTTCGTCATATTTTAACGAGCAATGGTTTTTAGTTGAAACTAATTAGGTTCATGTCCTCACCATTGCTGGTAGTATCTATGACCAGAAGAGAAAAAATATGAGACACTGTATTGGTGGAGTACGAAGCCATTTTATTTTGTACAAAATAAAACGTGAATTGAACAAGAATGTCCATTTACCTGTTTTGATGAGATTTGTTATGTTAAAGATGCATGGATGTATCTTATCTTGTTGATTCACAACATTCTCACTTCTAAAACGTAATTGTATCCCTATTGTGGTAAATTTTGTCCAAAATTTACGTTTTTGCCTTTCTCGTACACTAAGTGTACGAGAAAGGCAAAAAACACATTTTTTATCTCACTTCCATTATGCATCCATTATTTAATTGTTGAACACTGGCATTATCTGAATTGTTAGCATGACTGCCAGATTTTCATTCGATTTAAGGGTTCATCTTTAATATAACGAACAATTTCAAGGAAATCAGCTCAAGTGAAGCTTACCAGCAAATTTCTTACAACATCATCACTAAAATTGTATTGTTTCATCCTTAGAATATCCATTTGGTACAATACTTGGGATAAAAACTCAAAATTTAATCTTATGGACTCTATTTAGCTATCGTAGAATGAAAAACTTTTCTTGCGTGCCGGAGCAAACTGATTTCAGAAAACGGAAGTGTACTGCTAGGCTTATAAAAACAAATAGAAAATAACTTTAATCTTACCCATATGCTTTATTTAATCAGTATTATGTGGCCCTTCAATACATGCATTCATTTTGAAAATATGAATAACAGATGTGAAATAAAATTCTGTTTTCTAAATTTGTATTTTGTATGAGAACTTATTGAACACGGTGTATAACAATACGCAATTCGATGATATTGAATATAATAATAAATAATTGTAATCTAAAAGCATTAATTAACCAACCCTACAGAAGTCACGCTGTTGTATTTTGTACAATATGTTAAAAAAGCTCACCTGATCTACATTAATCAACGTGGTGCTGGTAGCAAGTTCTCCAGAAATTCTTGAAATAATTTAAAAAAAATATCAGGTGTTCCTAGAGAAGTTCTTGGGTACATCCCTGAAAAGATGATCGAAGGATTTCTGAAATTTCCGAAGAATCTCCTGAATGAATTTTTGAACAGAACCTGAGAGGAATTTTTGAAGAAATCATTTGAGGAATTCCTGGAGCAATCCCAGGGATCAATCCCTGGAGTATTTCCTACAGGAATGCCTGTAGGAAGCCCTGTAGAATCCCTGGAGGAATTCCCGGAGTAATCCTTGGGAGAATTTCTAACAGTATACGTGGAGGAATTTTTTGTAAAAGTTATGGGAGGAATACCTAAAGAAATATCTGAAGAGATCGCATGAGGAAATTCTTGAGAAATTCCCGGAGGAATTCTGGGAGAAATGTCAAGAAAAATTTCAGAAGAAATCTTTTGAGGAATTCCTAGAGGAAATTTTAGAGAAATTTCAGAAGGCATAATTGGAGGAATTCTTGGAGAAATTCCTGATGGAATTCCTGGAGGAATCCCTGAAGGAATTCTTGGGAAAATCTCAAAAAGGATCCTGGAGGAATGCCTGAATAAATTTCTGGAAAAAAAATCCTGACGTAATTCCTGGAAGAATTCTTGGATGAGACCAACAGGATTTCCTGGTGAAATTCCTGGAATTCTTGGATGAATTCTTAGCGCAATCCCTGAAGAAAATCGAGGAGGTATTCCTGGAAAATTTTCTAGAGAAATTCTGGGAGTAATTGCTGGAAAAATTTCTGAAAAAAAACTTTGAGAAATTCCAGGAGAAATTCCTGGAGGAACCCCAGGAGCCATTCGTGGACGAATTTCTGGAGGAATGTCTGGAGGAATCCCTGAAAAATTCCTTAAGGTATTCCTGGAAGAGTTTTTGAAGAAATCCCTAGAGGATTTGCTGGAAGAATCATTAGAGGAACTTCTGGAGGATTTCCTAGAGGAATCTTCGAATTATCTCCTGGAGGAATCCCTGGGGAAATCCATGGAGAAATTTTTTGAGAATTTTCCAAAATAATTTCTGAAAAAAATCCTCATAAGATTTTCTGAAAAAAAAATCTGGTAAAATTTCATAATTTCTGAAGGATTTCCAGGAGCGATTCCTGGATCAATTCTACGAGAAATTTCTGGAGAAATTCCTGAAGAAATTCTTGGGATATTTCCTGGAATTCCTGGATAAAATCCTGGAGGAATGTCTGGCAGAATTCTTGGAGGTTTTCCTTTGGGAATTGCTGGAGGAATCTTTGAAATTCTTGCTACAATTGCTGGATGAATTTCTGGGGGAATCTCTAGTGGAACTTTGGGCGAAATTTCTGAACAAATCTCTTGAGAAATTCCTGGAGGAATTTCTAGAAAAAATCTGGAGAAATTCTTGGAGAAAACCTCGAATGAATTTCTGAAGGAATCCCTGGGGAAATCCTTGGAAAAATTCGTGGAGAAATCCCAGGAAAAATCCCTGAAGAAGTTCCTGCAGAAATTTTGAGCGGAATTCCTGGAGGAAAACCTTGAAGAATTTTTGGAGAAATTCCTGAAAAAAAATCTAGAAGGAATTCCTAGAGAAATTACTGGATGATTTGCTGACATAATTTATGATGGAATTCCTTGATTAATTCCTGGTGAAATTCCTGGAGGATTCCCTGAAGAAATTCCTGGAGTAATTCCTCGAAGAGACCCTGGATAAATTCCTGGATGAAATCCTGGAGGAATGCCTGCATGGATTTCTGAAGCAATCCCAGGAGAAACTCCAGGAAGAACTGCTGGGGAATTCCTGGAGGAGTTTTTTAGGGGTCCCTGAAGCAATTCCTGGAGGAATATCTGGTGGAATTCGCGGAGGAATCGCTGAAAAAAATCCTGGTGAAATCTCTGCAAGAATCCAAGAAGAAATCTCTGAAAGAATGCCTGAAACATTTCCTGGAAGAATGCCTAGGAGAATTCCTGGTGGTATTCTTGGAGGATTCCCTGAAGCAATTCCTGGAGAAATCTTTGGATGAATTTCTGTAGGAGTCTCCGGAAAAAAAAAATCCTTGGAGATTGAAGCCCTTGAAGATTTCCTGGATAAATTTCTGTAGAACTTCCTGATGAAATTCTTGGAAGAATCCCGGAAGCAATTACAGGAGAAATCTCTGGAGGAAGCCCTGAATGCATTGAGGAAACTGGAGAGTTTCTTAAAGGAATCTCTGAAAAAAATCTTGTTAGAAGTCTTGGAGGGATCCCTGGAGGATATCCTAGAGGAATGCCTATAGCAGAACTCATGGAGAAATCTCTAGAGGAATATCAGGCGAAATTTCTGGAGGAATCTCTAGATGAATTCCTGGAGGAATTTCTAGAGAAATTCCTGCAGGAACTCCCAAAGGAATCCCAGAAGAAATTTCTAGAGGAATTCCTGAAGAAATTGAATCTCTTAAGGAATTCGTAGAGGAATATCAGGAATAATTCCTGAAGAAATCGCAGATGGAATTCTTGGAGAAATTCTGAAGTAAGTCTTAGAAGAGTTCCTGAAGAAATTCAAGAAGGAATCCCGGAAGTCATTTCAAGAGGAATTCCTAAGGGAATCCTTAAACAAATCCTACAGGCAGTACTGAATTAATTCCTGGAGGAGTTCCATAAGGAATACAAGGATGAATTTTTGAAGGAATCCTAAGAAAAGTTCCTGGGAGAATCTTTGGAGGAATTTTCAAAACAAGTTGTAATTAGTGGCGAACTCGCCTCGGGCAAAACCCACTTTAATAAAGAAAAAAAAAAATAAGTTGTTGCAAAAAGAATCACATGAGGAATTTCCGAGTTAAGCCCTACAGAAATTCTTGGAGGAATCCATGTAGGCATCCCTGGAGGATATCCTACAGGAATGCTTGTAGGGATTAACGGAGAATCTCTAAAAATACTCCTAAAGGAATCTCTAGAAGAATTCCTGGAGGAATTTCTGGAGGAAACTCTAGAGGCATTTCTGAAGGAATCCCTGGATACATTTTTAGGGGAGTCCCTGCAGAAATTCCCAGAGGAATCTCGAGAATAATTTCTGGAGGAATCTCTGAAGCAATTCGTGGAGGAATCCCTTGACAAATTCCTGGAGGAATCCCAGGAAGAATTCCCGAAGAAACTGCAAATGGAATCTTTGGAGAAATCCTAAAGGAATTCTAAGAAGAGTTCGTGCAGGATATTTTCTTAATTTCTTTTTATTCGTGAATTTTAACATAGGCTAATTCTTCACACAAGTGGAGGAACTCCTGTAGCAGTTTCTGAAGGAATCCCTGCAGGAGTTCCTGAAGAAACCCCAGGAGGAGTCTCGGAAGCAATTCCTAAGGGAATCCCTAAACAGTTCCTGGAGGAAGTACTGGATTAATTCCTGGAGGAGTTCCTGAAAGAATTCCAAGAGGAACTCCTTAAAAAGTGTTCCTGGGGGAATCCTTGGAGGAATTTATAAAATAATTCCTGGAGATGTTCCTGAAAGAAACGCAGAAGAAATTCCCGGGTGAATCCCTAGAGGAGTTCTTGAAGGAAAATCTGGAGGAATTCCTGAAGAAATCCCATGAGGAATCCTAGAAACAATCGCATGAAGAATTCCTTAGGAAATCCCAAGAAAGCTTTCTTAACAAATTTCCGGAAAAATTTTTGTAGGAAAAAAATACGAAGGAATCCATGTCTGCAATAATTTTTAGACGAATTGTTGTTGGAACCTTTGAATGAACTCCCAAAAGAGTGTTTTGTATAATGTTTTAAGGAACTCCTGGATGAATTTTAAGCTAATGTCTGGTAAAATTTCCTGTACGGGTTTCTGGAAGATATTCCTGCTGAAATACTTCGAATTATTTCAGTTTGAATTATTGGAGCAATCTCTAGTGAAATTCTTGAAGGAATACATGAAGAAATCCCTGAAGAAATCTCTGAAGGAACACTTGCAGAAATACCTAGAAGAATTTCTGTTGACATTCCTTTGGTAATCCCTGGAGAAATTCTTGGAGGAATCCTCGAAAAAAAGCACTGGAACATTCACTGGAGGAACCTCTATAGATATCCCAGGATAAATTCCCGGAGGAATATCTGATGAAACCCATTGAGGAATTCTTGAAAAAATCTCTGGAGCAATCCATGATGGAATCACTGAAGGAAGCTATGGAAAAATTCCTGGAGGAATTCGTCGATGCTGTCGAGCATCTGTAAAATATTTCTGGAGTTATTGTGGAAGGAATTCTTGATCTATTTCTTAGAACAACCCCTGGAGCAATCTACCGCAACCGGTTCCAGCGTATCTGGAAAATTTGGCATGATGTTTTTGTATTCCATGAATAAACATCACAAAATTTAGCAATTCAACCAAGCGAAAGTGAAGTGGTTCTCTTGGAGAAATATTTAGCGAAATTTTCTGTGGTTCTCGAGAAAAAAAAGTTTGATAATTGTGAACAAACACCTTAATTATAAGAATATTTGATTTTTTGAGATATTTTTTCTGGAACTCTGAATTATTGATCATCTTTGAATTGGCTCGATTTTAAAAAAATAATCTGGCGGCCAGGGAGCGGGCAGGCTCTGGCTACGCCTTTGCTGGTCACGTAGTGCAGATTTTGGATGAAAGATTTTTTTTTTTTTTTCAAAAAAAAATACATGGACACGTTCAATGTTTCCAGTGAGCCACACATTTACGACAACAATATTCAGCCGGAAACCGGCGAAAGTATTATAAAAGTAATGACAAAATCACTAAAAAAAATCAAACGAAATATAAGTATAACCAAAACATACATAAAACGCCCAAGTTCAGGTTATTGAGGTAAAACAATGAAGAAATAAAACGACATGGGGGAGATAGAAATCATAATAAATAAAACAAATTATGGAATTTATTTTAATAAAGCAATAACTGACAAAGAAAAAAAGTATAATTGAAAAGCTAAAATATAAAAGTATGTGGAAGAATGAAGAATTACGCAAAGCATTGAAAACAAAATAAACCATACAATATCCGCAATAGCTCATCTTACACTGCTCGCCTTTTGATTGTATGGTTTACATCACCACATGCCAAGAGAGAAAAATGTCAGTGAAAAGGTGGTATTTTGTTTTGTTTGTTTCATTTTGTGCGATAGATACTACTCGCAGCAATGGATATATGTGTAGTCGTGTAGTCTTTGTAGTTGATAGTTTGGCGAACTAGTTAAATCAAGATCTACGCTCTCTAATTATATGAAAATATCTACATTGTATAATTTTTGTTTCTCTTTTTCTTTCTTCTTGAAACTTTCTCAAAACCTATGATTTCAAAATTCATGAATTGTATTGATACTCTATTCAATAATATTTCTAACTCAAACTCTAATGTAACTCTAATGATATGAAAAAGGTAGAATCTCAATTTCGGGAAGTGACTTGAAGGTTTATGTGAAATGTGCTACCAAGTTCATATTCAAATAAGATATATTTCGGTGTTATGCTTCGTGTAGCTTTTTTTTGTATTCAATATTATCAGAATTGCACTCAGGGCAGAATCTAAGGGCCCAGCACGCCCCCCCTGGCCCACCACATTTGAGGGGCTCCACAAAAACCATTGTTGGATGCTACACACTAACTTTATTTTTCATATTGCTCAAGTATTGATCAAAAACAATGAAAATTGTTTTGCTCATCGCTCCGAGGGGCCTCCTCATCTGTTCTGGCCATGAACACCCCCCCCCATCCTTAATCTGGGCCTGATTGCATTATTAATTATTTTTGCATTCCATTCAGACAAAAAAAAACACTCTTGAATCGCCGACCATTTCTTGCATCTCAAATTCACCAGTCTACCAGTCTAGATTTCTACACGCTACACCGTAGGAAATGTGCTAAGGTGGGTGGGATAGTACACGCCGGATTATGCAACGTGTCATGTACCTTTCGCTGGCCGTGTACAGCAAAAACAACAAAACAGACCGAAATGTACAACGTTGTTGCTAATTTCGGTGGTGCGTACCTATTTTTGAACGACAACTGTTCCCTTCCGCCCGAACCTCGCTCTTATTTGGATGGGGTAACGAACGAATGTTGTAGAAGTAGGTGACTTGTACCGGTCGGTGGTGGTGGTGCTGTTGGTCCAGAGTAGTGCGATCGAGCTTGTGACAAATCACAAGAGATCACTTGTCACTCTCGCTGTTGAACCTCAAGTCCGATTAGCGGTGGCGGTGAACGCATCCACACTCGCACATACACACACGCGTGACGGTTGAGGTGTTGGCCGTTGAGCTAATATTTCATGCCCAACAGAGCAGTACCAGATCAAAGCAAAGCGTGACTAAGATTAATTTACTCGGGCAGTGTGTTTCATGCAGAAACTATTTGCTATGTTTAGTGAATGAATGCAGCTCTTTGAGCTGTGGGTTTGATTTGCAACCAAAATATTTTTGAACTAGTGGAATTACATTACATACTTAGAAACGAGCGGTCAAGTGTGTTCAAACAATAAATATTGCATTTCAAAATTAGTCATCTCTTCATTCACGTTGACCCTGTTCTATCCTACATTTGTTTGGACATTCGTTTTCCAAGAATTCAACACAATTTGTCCTGTTTTCATCAACAAGGACGATGACTAGTCACCATTTGGGTAATTATTTATACCCGACCACACAGTGTACTACTCCGTGCTCCGGTAACAAGCTTTCCTGTTTTCAACAGAACGCGCCGGCTCACCGGAACACAAGGTGGGCAGCAAAACGGAAAACATTTGTTGTTTGATGTTACGGGCAGACCGAAAACACAGCCAGCTCGGTTACCCCTGATGACCGGGTAACTAAGCAGAAATCTCTCGGCGAAAAATTGAGTAATCATGTTTAGCATAAATTTCCTGTTTTCCGAGCGAGCTCAAAATTTTCGCCCATATCCATCCGGTACACAACATTAGGCAACAGCGCGCAATGGTGAAAAATTACAGTCATGCTTCTTCCTAACATCACTTCCTCCTACCACCGCCGCCGCACCCCGAGCGGCTTTTCCGAGCCGAGGATTCTTTGCCACATGCGGACGCCGATGACGACGACGTCCGTTAGGCAAGACTGCGCTTTTCATAATCATTCACAATTCGGTTCGAGAGGAAAGAGCTTGGGAGCCTGAACAGGCAATAAGAACTGAAATTTGAACGAACATTTGCAGTGTCTACTGGCTGGTGATGGTGGCGGGCAGTGGGGAAACGGCTTCAAAAGTAGAAACCGACGATGTGAGAAAATGTAGAATTTTTCACCCACCTGCCTCGTTAGTGTTGCCGGCCGTCATCATCATCGTCCGTCCTCCGAGTTAGAGTTGGCGCTCTGGCTGGATGCGAGGAAAAATTTTCCTGCCTTCCGTAATGACACGCGGTGTTTGCTACTGCATAGCTGTATAGTAGGTAACTGGAATCTGGGTCAGCAGTGATGGAATGCGAACGTGTCGAGTGATGTTTTCAAATTATGTTCAAATTTGGGCGACAGAGATGGACGTTTGATACATAGGTACCTATGAATTTATAACTCATTGCACAATGGGAAAAAATAGGTATAAAACACGAATAAATTCAATATCTCTGCTCGGAGTGGATGGATTCGAATGAATTTTTGACACAAACTGCAAAAATCTCTACAGTTTCAGATTCAGGGTGCAATTCGCCGCACGATGCTGGAAATCAGTGTATCGAGCCCGTTTTACCCAACTATCTCTGTTTTTCACCATTCTGGAAAAATCCTGAAGTGCAAAATAAATGATTCATTTAATTCGTGTTTGTGTGAAAACTTCCGTAGTATCCAATGGAGTTGGTTTGGCTCACACACGGCCTTTAGAATTGAAATATCTTCAAATAACCCCTATATTCTCTATTTTTTTTTAATTTTCACATGCATTTCCGCCCGGAGATAAACGCAATCGATAAGAGGAGGACCAACATTATGTGAAATTGCCGATACTATGGAAGTTTTTACACAAATACGAGTTAAAAAGTCGTTCATTTTGCACGTCAGTCGGGAATAGATGAGGATTTACTCAAAAAGGTGTGTGAGAGAGAGCGGGGTAAAACGAGCTCAATACACTGATTTCCAGCATCGTGCGACGAATGACACCCTGCTTATCTGAAACTGTAGAGATCCACTCCGAGCAGAGATATAGAATTTATTCGCGTTTTATACATATTTTTTCTCACTGTGCATTGGATCCAATAAAAAAAATTTCAACTGAAAACTTTTTCGCAGGACTTTTTTCAGCAATCTAAGGGGCTTAGGTGCTGTCTAAAAACTACATAGACTTATTTTTGGTCATCTCATACCCCCCCTCACCATAGACTTTCGTCCATACAACAATTTTTGATATTAGTATGAACCGTAGACTTTGGCTAGAAGGCCAAACCGAAACCGATAATAATTATTGTCAAGTGACTGAAAAATTTTAAGTGTTTTAAAATGAAAATGAACACTAAAATGAAACAAACTTTTCCGAGTATTGTGTTGTTCTTTGCTGTGCATGCATCACTCCTGTAAGGGGTGAGTATGGCAGCATAACCGATCGCGTTCGCTATTGTCTCGAGTGAAAATCAAAACAATAGATGCGCGGGTGTTTAGTGTTCAGTATTGTGTTGTTCTTTACAGAGAAGAACATTAATCAAGACAATTACAGGGGATAGACAAAATGATCGGGACAGGCAAAATTTTCACTTTTCAAAAAATGTTCAATTGGCTGTAACTTTTCGAAAAGTGCATCAAATATTCTCAAATTTTTACTGTAAGTTCTTCAACCAGTTGTATATTAGTGGACAAAATTTGGAAAAGATCGGACAATTCTTCACGAAGTTAAAAAGATTTTTGAAAAAGATAAAATTATCCAATAGCCAACTTTGAGCTGTTATATCTCCGGATTTAATGAACCGAATGCAGTGAAATTTTGACCATTTATGACTTATATAATGAGCTATGAAAAACCATTGACTTTACTTAATATTCTTAACACGGAAGAAAATTATAACGAATAGATTATTTTTCTAATAAAACACCAAATTATCCAAAACATTAACATCGTTTCAAAATTCAAGATGCAAATTATAGTTCATTTAGTTTCCCTCTAATTGACTTATATATAAATGCGTTTTGAAGGAAAGTAACAACATAGCCGCCAATAAATTGAAAAAGTAATGGGATACATATTAAAAATAGACCTATTTACTAAAAAATCGTGAAAAAAATAAAATCGCTATAACTTTTTCACTTGTTAAAAATTTCAAGTTAAGTCAAATGTTTTTCAGAGTTCATTATATAAGTCATGAATGGTCAAAATTTCATTGCAATCGGTTCCTTGAATCCGGAGATATAACAGCTCAAAGTTGGGTATCGGATAATTTTATCTTTTTCAAAAATCTTTATAACTTCGTGAAGAATTGTCCGATCTTTTCCAAATTTTGTCCACTGATACACAACTAGTTGAAGAACTTACAGAAAAAAAATAAGAATATTTGATGCACTTTTCTAAAAGTTACAGCTAGTTGAACATTTTTTGGAAAGTGAAAATTCTGCCTGTCCCGATCATTTTGTCTATCCCCTGTAGATGATCGGCATTGAACCACAAAAACCCCACAACGATTGGTGAGATCTTTCCAATATTATTTATTTATTTATAAATAATTCTACTTCAGTATATTTATTATATAACTGCATATACGTTGAAAATTCGCTATTTTCAACATCCTTTCATCTATTGGAAGATGCTTCAGTTCTGGGCTCTTTCTAAGTTGATGAAGGGATTTATAAATGCTTGCAAGGACTTGGCCAGGTGTGTGGAGCTGAGTGAATCTATGACATTGTAGATAGTAGCGACATCAGCAATGTCAATGGAAATTCAACTTTGCAACTCCATCCAAGATTTGTGCAAGTATCCATGCTATGCTATGCTATGCTATGCTAAAATGAAACAAACTTTTCCAGTTTTAGCTGATTCAAGCAACCACCAGTGTGCTCCATCTGCTCAAAGTATGTACTCCAGTAAAATTCTACCTCTACCTATGAATTATTGAAACCGCCTAACGGGCTACCCCAAAAACCAACCAGTTCATCATACGATAACAACTCTTCTGAACGAGCACGAATAAGAGAGGAGAATTAAAAACTGTGCAACATGCTACATTTTCAACGGTATTAGCAAAACTTACTAATCTGTGAATAGACCATTGGGCATTCAAGTCTCCTAGTCTCCAACCAAGTTGCTGGGCGCTAGTTTATCAAATTACGTTCAATTTATCCATCATATACATATATTTTGCATCAGTAGGTCGGCTCCACTCCACAGGCACTTTCGACCCAAACGAATGTCTTTGAGATGAGAGTCACAATGAACCCGAGTAAAGATAACAAATTGATAGCACATAGCCCGTTATCGAAAATTACCATTGAGTTCAAGTTGATAACTAATTATACTATACTATATTTTTTTCAACATTATATTAAGTTATAAAATATATGAAGAGTTTATATGCAATAAGACGGCTGTTTGATACCTAGCTGGTTTTGTTATCAATCAGTAGCCATGCAGTTTTATTTTATCGTAAAAACTACTATACCAATATTAGTTCAGAACTTGCGCAACCTAGCGGACAAACCTACAACCAACTAGTTCACTATCAGATAGCTCTTGATGTCCTGATCGACCTTGGCGAAGTTAAAATTCTTCTATGTAGTTGGATTCTCGAGCTACAGAAGTTCAGAATTTTTAGAGCTCACTAGCGCAACCTACCGGATAAACCCAGAATCAACTAGTTCACTATCCGTTAGCCCTTGATGTACTGTTCAACTTTGCCGACGACGAAATTCTTCAATGTAGTCAGATTCTCGAAATACAGAAGTTCATATATTGTAGGGCTCTAGGTAGGGCTCCCTTAGCGCCACCTAGCAGATAAACCTGGAATGAACTAGTTAGCTATCCGTTAGCCCTCTATGTACTGATCAACTTTGTTGAAGACGAATTTTTTCTATGAAGCCTGATTTTCGATATTCAGCAGCTAAGAATTTCTAAAACTCACTAGCGCTACCTAGCGGATAAACATTTAATCAACTAGCTCAATATCGGATAGCTTGTGATGTCCTTATTGACCTTACCGAAGACGAAATTTTTCTATGTAGTCTGGTTATCAAGATACAGAAGTTCAGAATTTTTAGGGCTCACTAGCACCACCTAGCAGATTTAGCTTGAACCAACTAGTGCACTATCGGGTAGCTCTTGATGTCCTAATCGACCTTGCCGAAGACGAAATTCTTCTTAGTAGTCTGATTCTCGAGAGAAGTTCAGAACTTTTAGAGCCCACTTGCGCCACCTCACGGATAAACCTACAACCAACTAGTTCACTATCGAATAGCTCTTGATGTCCTGATCAACTTTGCCGAAGACAAGGTTGTTGAGTCTGTTTTTTTTTTATTCTTAATCACTTAACCTATTTTACAGCTCCTTTGTCCACTAGGGCACTACGTGAGCGATTCCAATTGGACGCTGCACTTACCATTGTACAGCGCCTAAATGTATACTATTCTAATTCAACTATTTCGAACTGGCGCCTTTTCTACCCTGTCCACAGTAGAATGATGAGCACGATGATGCTGATATGTGGCTGTTGTTCCTTTTCCAGTCCAATTGGGGGTCGTCCATTATGAGTTGCGGTTCGCCGATATCCAAGTTTCCGGGTCCGATAGAGCATATGCTCCGAAGAGGGTCAGGTGTCAGCTGCTCTCGGGGGGAAGAGCAACTGACGAAAAATTGCAAGTTTCCGGGGCTGGGTTCGAACCCATGACCTTCCGCTTATGAAGCGAACGTGTGGACCACTACGCCACGGGCCCCGACATTTGAGTCTGTTTCTCAGATAAGAATTTCTATGACTCGCTAGCACCACCTAGTGGATAAGCATAGAACCAACTAGTTCAGTATCGGATAGCTCATGATGTCCTGATAGACCTTGTCGAAGACGAAATTCTTCTATGTAGTCTAATTCTCGAGATACAGGAGTTCAGAATTTTTAGAGCCCACTTGCGCCACCTAGCGCACAAACCTACAATCAACTAGTTCACTATCGGATAGCTGTTGATGTACTGATAAACCTTGCCGAAGACGAAGTTTTTCTTTCTAGTCGGGTTCTCGAGATACAGAGGTTTATTTTTTTAGGACTCACTAGCGCCACCTAATGGATAAACATAAAACCATCTAGTCCACTATCCGATAGCTATTGATGTCCTGATCAAGCTTGCCGAAGACCAAATTTTTGTATGTAGTCTGGTTGTTAAAAAACAGAAGCTAAGAATTTCTATGACTCACTAGCGCCACCTAGTAGATAAACCTAGTACCAACTAGTTCAGTATCGGTTAGCTCTTGATGTCCTAATCGACCTTGTCGAAGCCAAAATTCTGGAATTCTTCTAAGTAGTCTGATTCTCAAGATATAGAAATTCCGAATTTTTAGAGCCCACTTGCGCCATCTAGCGGAAAACCCTACAACCAACTAGTTCACTGTCGGCAGAGAAGAGAAGGGCTTCTCAGAACAAACCGAACACACAAAAAGTGATAAATAATAGGCGTGAAAAATCGACTCGATTTATTTTGTTTCTGCCTATTTCGTTTCCATCGTGTATAAACGTCCAAACAACTGCATGGCTCGAAGTGTATTGATTATTTCAGGTATAATCAAAATTAATGAACAGATGACGTCATATCGCTGATTAATTATCTCATTCTTCGAAATTTTGTTTCGTTTAGAGCATATCAACTGTTGTTTCGACCACTATTGCAATAATATGGTACACGTACCAAAGATGTTTTTTGCAATTCCAGGCTGTTATAAAGCGTAATAATGGTGTTTTAACAATTTTTCTTGATTACCACACAGATAAAAATAATTAGATTTACACGTCATGTAAACTTCATTTCAGTCATGTAAACTTAGTGTTATGATGGTTTACATGATCAGGCTTGATAATCCTCCTCGAAATCAAAAGAGTTTTACCACATGCTCTAGAGCGGTGTTTTGCTTTTGCCTCGTCGCGAGGGAGCGAACGAACCCCAAACAGAGAGGCAATAAAAACTGAGCGAGGAAGAGGGGAACGAAAAAAGAGTCGATGATTATTTCGGGTTTTTGAGTGCGATTTTCGCCTCGAGAGTCTTTCTTTGTATGGGAGTGGAACTCGCGAGAGCTTTTTGAGTGTGAGTGGACGTGAGAAACACAACAAGAAATTATGAGTGTTGGACGAACTCCTCGCTGCGCGGCAAGCTCGCGCTCGGTGCTGTTGAGGATTTGCGTTGTGATTTCTGAGTTTTATTTTCACTCCTCAGAAAATCGCCAAAATCGCTTCCTCATTTTCTCGCGAGGGAGTTTCTGTCAAGCCTGTACATGATATATCATGTAAATTTGTGTTATATGTCATGTAAACACTCAGATTCATGCTGAATTGCATGACATATAATGGAAGTTTACATGATATTTTATGACTTTTACATGATATGCCATGTAAACTTCTGTGATATCCCACGCTCCAATCATGTGCATTATATGTCACAGAAATTTACACTCTTTTTTCGATCTGTGCATAACGATTTCATACATATTCCCATCACTATTGTATCGCGTACCCTATTTACGGTTTTAAGAGATAAGGAACTTCGACTGTGTCCCCGAAATACATTTTAGTTAAACACATTTTTTTTGCGAATCAGTTTTTGAGTTGGTGTACCTGCCTCCGAATTACTTTGCTTTCTCGTGTCAACACGGTTGAAATTTTCCGTGTAAAAAGTGTGACTTCAACCGCTAGGTGTCACGACCAACAGCATGAAATATTTATCTATTTCTGACTCGGGAGATGACCTTCTCTTCTCTGCTGTCGAATAGCTATTGGGGCTGTCCATAAACCACGTGGTCACTTTTTTGGGACTTCTCAACCCCCCCCCCCCACCGCGTGGTCATTTGTCCATACAAATTTTTTTTTTCGTCCATACAAAATGGTCATTGCCCGAACCCCCCCCCCCCCCCCCTCATGACCACGTGGTTTATGGACAGCCCCATTGATGTCCTGATCAAGCTTGCCGAAGACGAAATTCTTCAATGTAATCGGATTCTCGATATACACTGAAACCTCCATTTAAGTCGATGCATGGCTGATCGAAAATAATTTTTACCGTGCAGGCAATGACAAAACTATAGACTTTTATATTTTTTGACAAATCTCCTTTGTCATGAGAAGTGTTAAAAAATTTAAAAGTTTATAGTTTTGTCATTGCCTGAACGGTAAAAATTATTTTCTATCAGCCATGCATCGACTTAAATGGAGGTTTCAGTGTATAGAGGTTTAAATTTTTTAGGACTCACTAGCGCCACCTAACGGATAAACCCAAAACCATCTAGTTCACTATAGCTATTGATGTCCTGATCAAGCTTGCCGAAGACGAAATTCGTCTATGTAATCGGATTTTCTAGATACAGAGGTTTAAATTTTTTAGGGCTCTCTAGCGCCACCTAACGGGTAAACCTAGAACCAACTAGTTCACTGTCGGATAGGCTCTTGATGTCCTGATCAACCTTGCTGAAGATGAAATTCTTCTATGTAGTTGGATTCTCAAAATACGAGCGTGACGATATTGGAAATGGCTGTTGACGAAACACCTATCAAAGCACAATGTTTCAGCTAGAGCCACTTAACCTATTTCAAAATTTTCTGAAACGCTTTCAAACATCTTTTTTATTTTTTCGCCATTGAAAGATGAGAGTGAGCCATTTTTAATGAGACTAAGAGATTGAAAACCTACTTGCGCCATTTTGAGATATTAAGTGTGTTAAAATAGGCCATTTAAAAACATCCATAAATAACTTCTTAAATTGAAGAAACAGAGCTTTGCTGTCTTTGGAAACAATATTGCATACTGAATGCTCTTACAGAGTTCTCAGAACGAAGTTTATTATATCCAGATTTTTTCATATTCGGAATCTACATCCGAAAGTTATACGAAATCCTATCGCAGGCATATCAACATGAGGGATATTTTTTAAATTCATTACAGGTTTGCATGGGGAATTTTTCTTTTATTCTTTAGTTAATTCACATAGCAAAATGAGAAGAATATACATGGGTTCCTGTACCAGGTTCCTAGAAGGATTCCTTATGTACACATGTGTTGGTGTCTTTTACTAGTAATAATGGTCAAGGAATGCAATGGTTTACGGTCACGGTCTCATACTTAGGTACATATGGAATTTGAGTTGAATAAAAAAAATCCGTTGAATTATGAGCCACCGTGCGTCTCCATCATCTACGATAAAAAATATATCGTATACTTCAAGCCAAAACATCGAAAGTAAGGAAGATGAAGCTAATGCACAAGAATGACAAATGATGAAAAATAAGAACAATGTCTCAGTTGTTTTCTCTGGCTTTTCATGATTTTTTTTTGCACAAAATGCGGATGTCAAACTATCGTCTTCCCTCCTTGGGAATACATTTTCGTAAAAGTTTTCATGCAGTTGGAACATCAACGCAGTACCAATCTCCATCCCAGACCAGAGTATTACTATGATGGCTCCATTTCCATTCAGCTCGATGTAAAACAAAATTAGATTCGTATCTGGCATACCCCCAGCAAAACAATGCAATCACAATTCCAGCACTGTAAGATGCCCAATGTAAACCATCTCCAAATCCCACATCTAAACAAACTACTGAGACACAAATGCACACATCAAATATTCATGGCCAAGGAATTTCCGCTCGCAGTCTCAATACTGGCTGGCCGCCCTTCGCCGAGACTTCAATCTAACGAAAGGGGCGGCAACCAGCGAGCACCATGGCTGGCGCTGCGGCGCTCCAAGAAAAGGTCATTGTACATTCCGAGGAAGATAATTCCATAAAACTCTCCACAGACACATTTATGCGGCCATAAAAAAGGCCAGCCTCGGTGAACTGGTCGGGGGAGGGGGTCGGGAAACTTTGCCATTCCGTCTCTAAGCCTGGCCGCTCTGAATGTTGTTTGTCCTGGGAATCTACGGGCCAAGTCCACCCCGATCCACCTTTGAGCGAGAGCAATCGGGAAACCGACACGTGCGCGCGGAGGAGAAGAAAACAGTCAACTGAAGTCCAATAAAATCAAGGGATTTAGATTGGATTGTCTTCTTTGCTCTTCGTTGGTCGTCATCTTCAGCTAAGCACCCGGGCAATGTGTCAGTGTGTATCTCAATTTTCCTCCAGTTCGGGGAACGGGTGCGCACAAGGAACGGGGTCATAAGTGGAAACCTCACCCGGGGAGCATGGCAAGTTAAATCGAAGAAGAAAGTTTTCCTCCGGTAGACTCTCCGGCGGCGTCGGCAACATGAGCTTGGGGACGAACCCCAGGAAAGTCGCTATAAGTAGAGCATAAAACTTTTCAAAGACTGACTGTTGTAAAGTGGCAAAGTTTGTCCCGCTCGAGATGAAATATGCAAAAATGGCACAAAAGTACCGTATAAACCAGTCTGATGGCCGATGATTATGATGGAACAATGTCGTCCTAAAACGTTAACGATCGTCGCCGTCATGGACTAGAAACGGTTCGAATTCCCTCACGTTCAACAGCCTGTTTTCTGCTAATCGATGTCGCCTTCCGCTCGAAACTTCGTCTACTCGATAAACGAGCGATATGCAAATTGGTCATCGTCTGCAGACGGCGGCCAAATTTTGGAATCTAGCTATCGTAAATCAAGCGATAAATCACAGCCCGGCTCCGGTCCGGACGTGAAACATCACGTCTCTGACTACCGACCAATCAAGCATTCAAAATCAAAATCAACGGTTAATCAATAGAAATAAAAGTCGCACTGCTCCTGATGCAGTGCATCGACAACAGACATCATCATCATTCGTTACCGGTTGTAAATTAGCAAGTTTAATGGTAACGGTGATTTGATTGCGCTTCGAAGACGGATTTGAGTGATAATTTTGACATCCATGATTGATTTTGGTGGTTTGCAGAATGATTGAATATTAGTGGTGGCACTACTGATTTAAATTGTTGATTATATGGACGCGTAAGAACAAATATATAAAATAATATTATTTCTTAGAATTTATATCTGTATATTATTCCTTTATATATTTATAATTATATATCTTTATATACTTATAATTATATATCTTTATATATTTGATCCTGGTAAGTCCAAGAACTTTTCGTAATGGAAATTTCCTTGACTTCTTCGTCTTTGACAGGTTTGTCGTTTCTCCCAAATCGGTTCACGTCTCGTTAATCAAAGCATATTGCCAGAAAGGAAAATGAATTCATAAGACCCAGAATGACGAAAAAAGTTTAGACCTAATTGAAAACTACTGGAGCAGGTAGGAATGTCGAAAAGTAAAAATTTGATATAAAAGTGGCAAATAAAATGGAAGAAGTAGGAGAAAAATGTCGAAGAACACGAATCGAGAAAAGGAAGACTGAATTATCAAGAAAGAAAAATAAGAAAGCAGAAAGAAGAACGGTGAAAGAGGAACGAAGTTGAAAGTGTGTAAAATAATGGGCAACGAAAGCTGAAATACGAACATCCAAAACAGTTTTACAATTAAGTATGAAAGACACAGTGAGCAAAAAGATAAAGAAGCTGGTAGAAGAATATGAAGAACATCATGGACACAAGACTAACGCAAAAAATGTTCGAATTTTGGAAGAAAAAGAGTAAACAAGAAGATACACAATGAAGATCAGAAACCTCAGATAAGAAACATTAGATGTATATTTATCCAAAATCAAAGGACGTCTCAGCCGGTAAATATTAAATAAATAGATAATGTTGAAAGCTTTTAAACAATCCAAACGCATCTACAGAAACCAAACGCACTTGTAGATGAGTGATATAAAATAAAAGACAAAAAAATACCGCATGGGCGAACAGCCATGTGTTGTTTGATACACTGTTTATGTTCTATTTAAAAAGTAAAATTTAGTATAAAACATTTTGAAAAAAAAAAAAACAAAGGCAAAAGCTGTAATTGTTAACGTTTAAAAAAGGACCTGTAAAAAACTTGCCTGAAGACAAGCAAATAAAATATGGAAATTTAGAGCGATGGAAAGGTCTACAACAATTTCATTTATTGACGCTTTTCAGCGTCCAGTTTCATATTTGGCCGGATGTTGTACCAACCAGATACTCCCAATAAGAACCTCTATTCAAATATCTTCAGCGAAAACAAAACGACGTCCTTGAAACGATTCCAAAGGTGGCCTGTCGTAAGCGACACAGTGCCCTGCCCACGGCTGTCCGATTAGCTATCGATCAAAATTTACGTTTCGTTCATAGCTTCCAAAGCACACCGGAAAGCAGTCTAGTCCAATTTGTTAGCGGCACCATATTTACTGGTTTTTGATACGACTCCTACTGTGGTCCTTGCGGTGTTGTGAGCCCCGATCAGATAAGAGGCCCAACTCAAAGTGTGCCAAAATTTATTCGGGGGAGCTATAAATCTCTTAATTTACATAAAATCAATCAAATTTCCCACCCTGAGTTAATACAGTGAACCAACACCGACTCGGTCTATGCCAAATCAGGGTATCACAACAAGTACGACCAACCAACAACGAAAGGAACTAACATAAACTCGTCTTTCCCAAATTGGTTGGTGTTTCGATTTGGCTTTATGATTTAATTTAACCTATTAGAATCAGTCAATTGGAAAAACGATCGCTTTTGATGAGGATCACGACCGACCATCAACCGCCCGAAGGCAGCACCTTCTTACACCTTCCGCATTGACGCCACCTCCAAGCAAAAATATGAAGATGGACTCCAAATGGTGTAGAACCGGTTCGTTCCCAAAGGCTGGCACATGGAAAAGTAACACCGGAGAGATTCCTTAACCCGGACGACGGCGAGCAAGAGAACGCAAAAAGTAAGAACTCGGATCGCATTCATATCCACAATAACAACAACAAACAACGAAAAAGTTTTATGGACTTCTCGGGAACCGGTTTTCCTTATTGCAAGCTAAACAGCATCTCGTTCGCTGCCTTGCGGTTTGATCTTGCGAGCTCGATCACGCTTGTCGCGCTTTGTTGAGCCTTGTTGCCTGCTTGTCTGAGAGCAGTGAGCAGCCGATCACTCACCAGCAGGTCGGAGCGCCATGAGGTGAGCGTCATCCACCGCCACTTCAGACGAAATGGAATCCGGCGGGTTTTGTGTCCTTTGTGTGGCTATTGGAGCAGAATTGAGACTAATATAAGTTAATGTGTTCGAACCAAACTACTTACCAATCGCCCAACAGCGAATAGTAGTTTCAGCTCACCTGTAGACTACCATGTGAAATACGCATGCCGTCGACTCAGATGCCCAGCATCGACATCTGAGCAACAAGCTTCAAGTAGTCCCATTTTGACCAAATCAACTTGATGCTTTCAGCTGCGTTCATAGCTAGGAGCGAAACTAGTTCAAGTGGACATCCAGTTAAACACTTGGACGCAGATGGAGAAGCCAGTTTTTCAATTAACTGCTTTGAGCCTCTCCTATCGATATCGACATGGCTGGGCTCTGCTGCGGGCCTTTGACTAACGAACCGCCACAGCAGCCGGCAGCCAGCGCGCCGCGGTTGCATGTGTTCGCAAACATTGCACATACCGCCTTTGCCAACATATTTAAACATAAATAGCATAATCATAATAATTACAGCGCAGAAATTGCCTCCATTCTTCAAACTGTGACACCAAGCACAAGGGGTGGACCAGCTGAACCGCGCGAGCGTTCGTTGATCGGTGGCAGTTTCCTCGTCATTTAACCGGCGACCTCCGCCATTCCAAACTCGGCTGGCTGCCTTGGAGAGCCGCAGCATGTCAAAACGCTATTAAGAACTGGAACCCGTTTTTGCACCCCTTTTGTTTTCAGCGGTGGCGACCCCGCTCAGAGTGCAAGCCGAAGGGCACACTCATGATGTTCCGTTGCCACCACGCAGGCATCCCCGGATTGACGGACGATGGCAGCGGCCCGAAATTGGCGGCAATTTGAAACGTTTACCAGAGTTCCGAGTTTCGATTAGCGAACCACAAACCGGTAACACACATCGCTCAGGTATCGATCGATCCATCAGAGGAGGTACCCACCCGACCCATATGCAACGCAACCTACCGGGCGGGTGAGAATGATCCAGTTCTGGCGGCCACAAACATGAATGGGAAGAAGGAAACAGAGACCTACGGTAGGGCACTTCCACTTGCGTTTGTTGTTCGCCTTTCGGCAAAGGTGATGATGGTAATAACGGCGACGCCGGCGATGATGATGATGGGGCACAAGCAGGTGATGGGAAAAAGTAACGGTTTGGGCCCAAGATAAATGAGTTTCTTGGAACAATGTGAATGTGTTTGCTTGCCGGGAGCAATGTTGAGCAGCGGCGGCGGGAAGCACTGTGCACTCAACAACCTATCCTCCGATTCAAGGACTAAAAGTGAAACACAAATAATTGATGGATAATTTTTGGGAGAGGAAAGCGTTGAAATCGATACAACTGAATCATGTTAATTGAAAGGAAACGCGTAATTATTCTTCCAAATATTTCTGTTCATACATAAAAAATGTATGGAACCTATTTACACGACACTGGTCGATTGCTCTTTCATCCATTCCAGTAATAAGCGTCAGGGCAAACACTTGTAAATGTATTACCATGGTTGTTTCATTGCCAATTATTGAATTCCAAAAAAAATATGTTTTATAGAGCGAACCAGGACCATGGATCGAAAATCACTAACGAGAAAGTCACAAAATAAATGTTCTACCTTCGGAAGGAAAGGTAATCTGGGTGTTCCAATATGAACCTTAAATCTTCAAGGCTAAGAACCTCGTTAGTTCGGCGACAGGGCTTAAAATTAGCGTTACACTATTTTGTTTTCCTGGAGGTGTTCCTCAAGATATTTCCTGAAAAATTTCCCAGGGAATTCCTGCAGAAACCCCCAAAGAAATTATGAAGACATTATTGTTAAAAATATTTGGAAAATCTTCCAATAGAATCCCTGGATCATTTGAACCCCCAATGTACTTCTGGAGAAATCTCCGATTGAAAATTTCTCTAATGGTCGAATTTTCTCAAAAAAAAAAATCGTGAATGACATCCTCAAAAACACCATTTAAAATCTCTGAATAAGTTTTCTTTGGAATACCTGGATAAATTGCAATGGAATTCGTTGATGAATTTCTACAACAATATACGAATGGATTATGCAGCAAATCTTTTTCAAAATTTTACAAATTTCTGAAAGAATCCCTAACAAAACTGTCTATTAAATAAATGGAGAAGTTTGCGATGAAAATCGTGAATGAATTCCTGTTGGAATCTTTGAAAAAATCATCAACAAATCCTTCGGCAAACTTCCTGAGGATATATGGAGAAATTCTCCAAACAATCCCTGAAAAAACTCACAATGATTTTTTTTGCGGAAAATCTCGATGGAACTCATAGATAAATTCCTCAGAGAATCGTTGGAATAGCTTTGCAACGAATGCCTGGAGCAATTCCCCTATAAATTTCCCACAGAAATCCCTTTGAAAATTATCGGAGAATACCTTGAAACATTATAGAAAGAAATTTCCAAAGAAATTCTACAATAGTCTCCTGAAGAAACTCTTTTTCGAAAACCTTAAGGAAATTCTCATTCCCTGGATGCATTTCTGTAGGAATCTCGTGAAAAAATCTTCAACAATTTCTTTGAGAAGTTCTCCTAGAATTTCCTGGAAAAATACTATAAATATTCCCAAAATAATATCCTAGATGAAATCCTGATAGATCCATTGAATGGAATTCCGTAAAAAATATCTAGATTATTTCCCTAAAGAATCCCTGTAGGAATCCCTTTAGAATTGATAAACCTGGAAGAATTCTAAAAAAGATCTCAGGACGTATTCCCCAACAAATTCCCGAAAAAATTCCGCAAAGAATATGTATAAAAAATTAACGATGACATACATGGAGAAGTTTGCAAGAGCCAGGAAAACTCTAGAAGATTTCTTCGACAAATTTGAAAAAGAGACATTTGCAAAAGAATTCCTGAGCAAAATCCGATGAAATTTCTGGAGTAATTTTCAATGGGATTGGAAGAACCATTCAAACAATTCTGGAAGAAGAATTCAAGGAACTCCCCAAGGAATCATTGGAGGTATTTCCCAAACAAATCCCTGAAATGATATCTCCACAAATCAATGTAAAAATTGTGGTTGAAATACCTGAAGAAATTTCAAATAAATTCGTTAGATGAATTCTAGAAGAAATCTCGGACAGCATTCTCCAACAAATCCCATGAGAAATTCTTTAAAAAATCCCTGCGGATTTTTTTTCAAAGAATCCATGAATGATCTCCGGGTATGAGTCCCTGATGTAATTACGCAAAGTGTAGGAATTCACATATGAGTTCAGAAATGCCCATGAGAATCTGGAATTTCCCAATAATTCCTGCAGAAATTTATCGGGATAAATTTTTCAATGGTAATTTCACCGAATACCTCCGATGAATAACTGCAGAAGTTTCCCGAAGATTCCTGAAGGAACTCTTCAATGAAACTCCTGACGGAATTCGCCAAAGAGCCTCTCAATAAAATACTTGTTGATACATATTCCAATAGAATCCCTACATAGTAAGAAGGAATTTCTGGAAGAATACTCCAATGAATCCCTTGAGAATTCCCCCTGGGAATTCCAGGACAAAAATCGTCAGAGAATTGTTTAAGAAATTCCAGATGGAATTTTCTAAGAAATTCCCCAAAGAAATTTACCGAATACTCACTGAAAAATTTTCGTTGAAATTCCAGGAGTAATTCCCGATGGAATTAAGGAATTAATTCCATAAGGAATTGCCGAAGTAATCATTCAAAAAATCTCCTGGAAAAAAACATTCAAAGAATTCTGCAAGGTATCTTTAAAGGAATTTCGCTAACAAATCTGAATTGTTTTCGCTAGTCTACGAAGAAATTCTCGTTGAAATAGTTGAAAAAATTGCAAATAAAATCCTGATGCATTCCTGAAGTAATCTCAAAAATCATTCTCATACTAATCTCTTTAGAAATTCCTCAAGAAATTTCTGCAAAAAATACTCCAAAGAATCCCTTAACCCTCTAATACCCAAATTCTGATTTTGATCTAAATATCTAAAAATTCGTCATCTAAAATCGATTTAAACATGTTTTGGAAGATGATTCTTTTTAATTCTCGATTTCGTGAATTTTAGTTTTTGATTTTTCTAATTTTTATTTTTGAACATCCCCACACTTTTATATTTTTTCCTGGAAGCCTATTTGGGGTACGGATTTTTTGTGACGAAAACATTTTGAGATTTTATGGTTATTCTTGAATTATTTTTATTTTAAATTCTTTTCATAGAAAATTTTATCTTCCGTTTAATTTTAAGGAAAATAATTTTAGAGTTAGAGACGAATGCTCCTTCAGGGTAAAGTCTCTATAAACAAAAAAAAAAATTAGAGTGTATTCGATTCCCTCAAACTATTAAACTAGGATAGAATGATTTGGGAAAAATTTAAAATATGTTAATTGTAGCGATTTAATACAAAATAAACAATGACTTCTAAAAGGTGACTAAAACATCCATTTTTCAATGATTTTTTAAAAATGTAAATACGCTTTGAAATACACCAAAAACCATTTTGAGATATACAAAACAGTCCTAAATATCAGCCAAAAATATAAAAAAATTGATTTTAAACGAAACAAAAATTACAAAAATGCTCAAACTATACCCCGTCTAAAGGCGGGGTTGGGTATTAGAGGGTTAATAATCTCCCGGAATTGATCCCTGGTGAAATTTTGCAAAGTGTAAAAATTCTTCAAAGTATCTGTTTCCGATAAAATAAACTTCTGGATGGTTTTCCTATGACTTTTTTAAATGATTTACGAAAGAATGCCTGCAGAAAATTTTCCAAAAATTCTTAGAAGAATTCCCATGAGAATATCTTGAGTTACCCTTGCAAAAATTCTTCGGGAAACTCTGCATAAATCTCTCACCGAAATCACTCGGTGAAAACCCGGAGAAATTTGGAAGAATTCTTGAAGGTATTTCTGTAACAATGCTCCAATGAACTCATGCATTAAAGTTTACCCAAGATTTCTGAAGGAATCTGCTAAAGTAACTCACAAATGAATTTGCCAAAGAATCCCTGAAGAAATTAAAATACTTGATAAATTGTGAATCCTTAAAAGGGATTTCTAGAAGATTACGCCAATGGATCTATTAGGAAATTTCCCTAGAAATTAATAAAAAAAAATCGCCAGAGAATCGCTGAAAATTCCGGATGGAATTCTTTACGGAATTTCTCAAAGCAGTTCGCCAAATACTGGAGAAATTTTCTGTGAAATACCTTGAGGAATTTCCAATGGAATTCTTAGACGAAGTCCCAAAGAAATCAGTAGAGAAATTTTCTATCGAATCCCCCGAAAAAAAAAAATGCTGGATAAATTCTCCAAAGAATACAATAAGCAATTTCTGATGGACTCCCTAGAGTCTGCAGAAAATTTCAGTTTATTTTCCCAGAATAATATAAGATATTCCGAAAAAATGCATAACAGATTCCCTACGGAAATTTTGAAAAAAGGTTGATAAGTAGTTTGAGCATTTCTCGGAAGAATGCTTATAACATTTCCCGATGGAATTTCTAGAGGATTTCCCGCAAAAATCTCTGTAGAAAAATCCTAAGTAATTCTTAAAGCAATTCCGGAAAGAAATTTCTGAGTGAACCATTGATAGAGTTCCCGGATATATCCCTCTGAAATTCCTTTGGAAACTCTGAAGGGGTTTTTGAATGTCCGAGGAACTTTATTGCGTTAATATCAGTTTCATCAACCTTCTTTAAATTGGTGTTTCTGACTAGGTATAAAGAATCAGCTACGAATAAAAAGAAATAAATAAACTGTTTCTGACTACGTAATATTTTTCTCTGTGATGAAAGAAAATGATGTCTGGCACTGTTTTTTTTCTAGTTAGTTCCATGTTTATGATTTTTCTTTTTAAACACCTTTGCGAAAAGCATCAATGAGAATTTGTTTTATGAGGAAATTGAGAATTTGACTTTCTGAAGTTTTTGTATATTTTTATAGAGGCTGCCCTTTATTACTGCTTTCCTAGTTCCATCCTTGTATTGTACTTTTAAGTTCATCATCATAAGATTCTTTTCGTGGAAGAAAGTTATTATTTGCGCACAAATAGAAATAAAGCATGATTTCCTTACATGTTCCATATTCAGTGAGTCCTATTACTCCTATTAGTCTCTATTGCTAAATGCCAATTAATTTGAATAGGTATGAGAGCTAGGTAGAGGATCTATCTAAACATTATATATAAACTTAAACAAATTGAAGCATTGAAGCAATTTGAACTGAAAAACTGCTGAGCTGCTGCCATGAAGTTTCCAATAGTGAAAGAATATTGTAAGTAAATGGATTAGCAGTTCAAATATGAACATTTCATTTGGTATAGTAGCTGTTTTCAAGGAGGTTCCCCTCTTTGCATAGCTCTTTTTTGACATTTCTCCTCGCTACGCCTATGTACGACATTTTTATAGCTCCAAGGCTTTGAATAGTATACAAAAATTTATACATGGATATTAAATGAATGGTTTTTTCTAAACAAAATAATGTTACGATGTTCTACAAAGCGCATTTCAATGACGATCAGTAGGATTGACATCATGCCATCGTGGAAAATTGTAAGTATTGTGAATTTTTCGTCTTTCGGGCGTAGGTTTAGCGTAAAATTATTTGTGAGTGATGAAGTGAGCAAGTGCCATTGCCATGCCAGCAAGTGATGAGTGATGAAGAGAGCAGTGCCATTTTTTTGAGGAGAAAAACGCAGCACGAGCGCTAATGCTGCAGCATGGGATCCGATAGAATGTGATACGATACAAACCATAGTGAAAGTTGTGCAGGTTTACCTCTTTCGAAACAAAACAAAGCCTCCAGTAAGTAGTGGAATGCATGAATCGTGATATAATGAATGGTCTCCATAAAAATGCGATCAAGAAAGACCCTGTAAAGATGGTGTCCGCCACAGATCAACTGAGAGCTTTCCCTGTCTATGATAATTTAGCATGTGTGTATCGTGTGACAGGCACGAAGACACTGTATACAATATACATACCAAAGGAAGTCAAGGAAGTTTCCATTACGAAAAGTTTCTTGATCGACCGGGAATAGAACCCATCACCCCATCATACCCTCGCTTTTACAGCTGTGGCTATATGGGCATAGCAAATCAATTGATGTAATTTCAATAATTTGCTGGATAATCGGTAGCCAGTGGATAAATTTGCATATTGAACGAATGCGAGCTTTAGTGAGTTATTTCAATTTAACTACCTTGAATTTCTATCAACTCCTGAATAACATTACTTTCTTCTAACACTTAAAAAAATACATTCAGAAATATACTTCCAAACATAAATTAAGTCTTACTCCCGGAGGAAATCATTCCCGACAGTCAGTCTGGCAGCAGCTGCGCAAAAATCCGAGCAAAACTTGCTCTCCTTGGCTGGGCGGTCAATCTGGAACGCAATGATACGTTACACTCGTGTCCGTGTGTAAGCCCCCCGAGAATATTTTGCCACTTACTCACACGCACACTCGTTTTCCTCATCTTCTCACGATCTCGCTTCTTAACAACGACCACCACTCGTGTAACTGCAGTCCCTCGTAGATGATCGTAATCACCGGCAAACCATCGATCAGCACTGCAAAATGGTCTCGGTAATGAGTCTGTTTTCAAGACGTTACAGACATAGCAACACACGTTGCACACTGCTAGCTACTGCCTCTGCTGAGCTGTCCCCTTCAATGTGGAGTGTATATTTAAAAAGATTATTAATTTATACAACCGCGTTCTCAGCATGAGACCCATCCACCTCCGACCATTTCTCCTTCAGTCGGTTACTTCTCCACAACCGATGGCGAAAAATTCTACTCCACCAACCAACCAACCAGCTGATGACGCGATACAATCTTCCGTGGAAATGTAAGCCGAGGAAAAGCCACCCGTCTGGGACGGAACAAGTTTTTATCCGACCGCAAAGTAAAGTCCGGTCCGGTAGCAGCGGCCCCTGTTTTCGGAATTAATTATTCATCTAGTTGCTCCGAAGTGTACACACGCCATGCCGCGTCGTCGTCGTTATTTCTACAGAAGTTGCGCAGAAACTGAACCCAGACAAGCTGACGTCGTTGCCGCCCGACGACTGGGGCTCGGAATTTCTGGGTAATTGGAAATATACTTTCGTCACAACTCGAGATGTTTCCTTTCAAACCACCCATGACCGAAAATACCTACTTATTTGTCGCCGATTGGACACGAAATTAATGACAAATTCTCAGAATCCCTCGACTACTACTGTCGCGTCGGCTCACCTGAAAAGAGACAAAAAGCGAAAATACCAGTTAATCGACAGACCCCATGAAGCTTTGAGCCAGTTTGGCCTGAAAAATAATAAATTAATTCGATTCGACACTAAGTCGATAACGTATCGTGCCAGCCGTCTGGTCCAATCAAGTTCGAGCAAATCGTGCAAGGACGCTTGAGAGTGCTCCATACTCGTTTGAAAAGTGTAACAGTAAACCGAATCAGAATTGTTAATGTTTTGCTTCGATTAGCGAAAGCTACTGCCGGGGGAGCGGAATCACAATCCACTACTACTGTGCCGGGGAGAAGTTGACTAGATTACGTAATTTAGCCCATTGATCGCACTAGTCTCGTGTGCTGGTGGCGCAGTTCCTACGTTCCATATCGGGTGAGCACGTACAACACTGACGTACAATTTAGCTCTATTTAAGGAAGGTTCACTTCAATTTACGATACGGCAGTAACGTATCCGAGTCGAGCGTTTTGTGCAATACCTACTAAACGACCAGCTGACAGCCGTGCCCTCGCTTGACTGTAGTCAAACGATATAGTAATCTACAAACAGACAAATCTGTGCAGATCTCACAATAAAATAGTATTGACGCAGTAAAGCAGCCAAAAATCGTTATTGAAGGCAATGAGACAATATTTTTGGTAAATCAGTTGAACTCATTGAGGCTATCCCAAACTTTCAAAGTGAGTACGTAGCGAAGTAGCCTTGTGCACTAAAATGTTTCTTATGTTTCTCCTTATATCTTACCTCTTTTGCTTCCAGTTCCTAAGCCCCAATTGGTACAAAGCCTGCATCTCAGTATAGTGTCTTCCACTGTTATTAACTAAGAGTTTTCCCGAACATTACGAAACCAGAAATGCAAGACGTTCGACGTTTCTCCGAAAGATCCACCTAGTCATAGCAAATATTCTGATCGATTTTCATAGTTTTGTCCCACTTTCCCTGAACCATTTGTGCCCTTTAATGCGTCAATATTGATTCGCCAACCAATCAACATGACATCGTTACTGCTCGTGCCTCATACTATCTACTGCTTGCTACTGTTACGCCCCATTTCGATGACTCAAGAAGTAAAATTTATACTCCACAATGACTGGCAGCAACATGACATCAGTGGAGCTTGCTGTTGTCGTTGAAACTGTTGCTGCTGTTGCTGTTGCTGTTACTGATGCTATTGAAACCCTCTCGGCACTGTTTAAATAGTCTCCCACGCACAGCCATCAGCCAATGAACCAAACGGACATGCACACTGGCAGCCAACCAATCCCGATGAATATTTAACAGTGTCATTATTTCTCCTACGCGCAAATTTTGCATGCACTCCGCGCTGCTGCTGCTGCCAGGTTGCAATTCTGATGCGCGCTGCGAAGAGTCACTTTTCCTGCTTGTCTCCGGTTTCGTTTGGTTATTGGCAAGGAACACGAGCGTTCATAAAGACCACCCCCTTGCGTAGAAACTATTTAATGACGGTGCAATTTGGCGGAAGGGAACTGTGCACCGTCGTCGATTATGATGACGATGATGACGACGATATTTCCAATCATGACAACTACAAATATCGTATTGAATTACACCGAAACCGCACCTCATTTTAGCGAGGGATGTGCCCTGCTGGCTGGTGCAAATGTCAAAGCAAGGATAAAATGTCTTGAGAGTCGTCACCACACCACACCGAGCGTCGTCGTGTGCAAACTCCTACGACGACGTCATTCGGAGGTTTCCAGAGCGCAGGTATCCACATCCGCAGAAGAAGACACAAGTCTCGCGTAGAAGGCGGTTTGCTTTCGTCTTTGTTTTACTAGCTAGCTTGGGTGTGGGCGTTGTTCGTGTTGTTCTTCAATGATAGCGAACGGCGGCGTTTGTTCGATATCATTTTTCACCTGAGCTATGCGGGTGCGGCAGTCAAAGTCAGGATCGCGGCTCGCTGTAAACACTGACTGTTAAGGATGGTTCATGAAGATGCTTCAAGGATGGCAGGCAGGTACTAAGTTCATAATGTGCATAAGGTGGTTGGCACCGAGCGGAAGTGTCTGACGACTAGACGTTGACGGTACGATTTGCATGGCATCGAAGGGGCGAAAATACGAATGCGTGTCTTTCGCACAATGATGGCCATAAAAGGGGGTGCCATTGTCAGAGTCGGCAGCAATACTGAAGTAAAGCTTATTACATATATGTAAAAAGTGTTCAATAAAATTTTACCATTTGTTATGATGTACATAGGATACCATTTGGGCAGGTGTACCTATTTTCGGCATTTGCCGCTATACCTAAGTCAATTTTATACCTAATAAATTAATTTTTGGCACTCGGTGAGATCCGTACAGTATCTAACCCTAAACTAAAACTCAAGTCATTTGGTATGTTTGCTATAAATACTTTGTAATGAGATACTCTTTGCTGTTGTTATTTTCCTGCCATTGCAGGATCAAGATTTGCATCATGTCGATTCCTGAAATCTTGGATGAGTGCATATGAAAAGATGAACACAATGAGCAATAATCCTATTTTATGCGTTTAGAGGTCCTACTTCCTGTCCAAATTCCTGGGGTGGGTCACTTCGCTAAACTTAATAGCAAGGTCATAGCCAGAGACGTAGCTTGGTCCCATGATGATCTTGGCAAGCATCCAGATTGGCACCCTAAGTTATTTTTTTTTTAATTCTTCAATCATTTAACCTAATTTACAGCTCTTTTGTCCACTAGGGCACTTCGTGAGCGATTCCAATTGCAAATTGAACTTACAATTTGTACAGCGCCTAAATATATTCTATTCAAATTCTACTATATCAAACTGGTTTCCGTTGCGCTGCTTTCACTTTCTACCCTATCATGGTAGAATGATGAGCACGAGGAAGCTGATGTGTGGCTGTTGGTTGTTCCTGTTTCCTGTCCGATTGGGGGTCCATTATGAGTTGCCGTTTGCCGATGTCCAAGTATCCCGGCCCATTTGAGCCATGGGCTCAGAAGAGGGTCTGTGTCAGCTGCTCTCAGGGGGAAAGAGCAACTGACGAATGTGCCGGGGCTGGGATAGAACCCATGGCCATCTGCTTGTGAAGCAAACGTGTAGCCACTACGCCACGGGTCCCGGCGCCCTAAGTTAATTGGACACTTGATAATTTGCAAAAGTTTGTAGTTTCTTTAAAAGTTTGATTACGATGTTTCAAAAAAGAAAAACAAAATTTCCCCTCGTTTTTTTTTTATTTTATTTTCTGAGGGTGTGTTTCTTTAGAAATTCCAATGGGAGCCGCCCAAAAATTTTTCTTCTCAAATACAAGTATAGGTTCTAAGAGTATAATCTCACTAAGATCACCACAATAATTAGTATTGGCATTTCAGATTTCTTACATAAATGATGCGTTAACTTCTTCAAGAAATCTCACAGTATTTTTTTCTTGTTTTTTTTTTCAAATGAGATTCATTTTCAAACATACCTAAATGAGTTTTAGGGGGTTTCAGGAATTCTCAAACGATCTCCGGGGATTAATTCAATTGGTTGTACCAAAACTTTAGCCAAGGTTTCTTCTGAAGTTTATTCAATATGTTTCCCAGAAGATCTGTAAGAAAATTTTCTGTAATCTTTAGACGAATCATGGGCATGTAGAAATACCAGGAGGAATATGATTCGATTTATTATGATTATTATGATTTGATTTATTATTATTATTGATTCATTTGATTTTTTGCTTGAACCTCAGGAAGAATTCCTGCTGCAATCACTGAGTGAAATTAAGCAATAATCTCTGGAGAAATTCCTGCAGATACATCCGGAGGAATACCAGCTGAAAATGCAGAAAACATTTTATCAAGAACATCTACTGGAATTCATGGAGCAATTCGTAAAGAAATGAATGACGGAATGCATGCAAGATTTTGTGGAGAACCACTGGAAGAATTTCTGAATCAATACTAGGTATAATTTTTTAAATAATACCTAAAAAGTTAATAAATCCCTGGAGAAATTTTCGAACGGAAAAATAAAGGAACAATTTCGGAAGAAAACAATGAAAGATTTTCTAAGCGATGTAAGTTTCTTCAATTTGAAGGAATCTGTAGAGGACTTTTAGAAGAGGACTTTGGGCAAATTTCCAAAGAAATCTAGTTAAGATTTTCTTTGAAAAATCCCTGGAAGAATTTCTGAAGTAATTCTCAGAGGAATTTCTAAAGGAATATCAGCAGGAGTTTCTATGAGAATCCATGGAGGAATTACTAAGGAATTTTATTGTACGATTTCTAAGCAATCCTTAGAGATATTTATCTTTTTAGGAATTTTGGAAGGAAACACTGGAAAATTTATAAAGAAATTCATTGAAGTTTTTCTAGGAAAAAAGAAGAGAAGAAATGGCGATGTATTGAGAAACTATGGAAAATTTTCTAATAAAATCTTAGAAGAAATGTCGGGAGAAATCTTTGACTAATTTCCGAATAAATTTCTAGATAACTTCCTCCTGAAATACTGGGAAAACTTGAAAATTAGAAGACACAGAAAAATCTGATGAATGGCGTATATAGTTATTATTGATTGAATTACTGAAGAGCAAAAACTGATATTGGTTTGATTGATATAAGAGGTAAAAGAACAGAAATAATAGCAAAATCTAATATGGTGAACTACTCAATAATAGCTCGTTAAAATATTACAAGATCAAACCAATAGCAGACGAGATCCGTCATTTATTTTAGAAAAAAAATTAAAAAAATATCAGCATGCAGCACCGAACCTACGACCATAGGATTCACAGGCGGCGATGCTCACCACTCAACTGTGGCTCGCTGTTGTAAATAACATGGGAATTAGAGTATGCGGTTCTTCGTTTCAACAGCTCAGAAAGGGGCACATGGCATTTCACTAACATTGAGCCATCTCTATGGGTGTATGTGTTTCATTTCGTGCAGAAGAGATAAACTTGTTCTTATGTAGAAATTTTCAGCTATTTCGACTAGAACAAAAACTGATATCATATCACTTTGAGCTATTCGTGCGTTATTCATTAGATTTTTAAATAACACATCAAAATCACATCGAGCTATGACAGCAAAAAATGTTCGATTTGAGATATGATTTAAATATTCTCGTCTACCTGGGACTGCTTATTGATTACTTGGCAAATTTCAGAGATGCAATTGTGAAAAAAATCGCGTTTTGGTGGGATTCGAACCCACGACTCCGTATTTGCAAGACCGGCGCTTTGAGTGTAGAATTAGCAACTAGTTAAAATACACAAAAATAAAAACTAAAAAAAAAAGACCGGCGCTTTAACCAACTAAGCCACAGCACAGGTAACAGTTCTGCGGAATAGAAACCCAAATTGACTCCGAATCCACACCATGAACATTCGTATTTTCACAATTTCACCTCTCTTTCAACTTAGATGCCAACCTCTCAACCTGTGGTTGTGGCTTCTAAATAAACAAACGAGAACGAGTTGTTTCATAACACCGAGACTTCTATTTCTTTCAGATATATTGCTCAATCGCTGTAATTCTTTTCTCAAATTTTGCTATAAATTGTAACAAAAGTTTTGAAAAAAAAAACAATATGAGCAAGTATCGGAGAATTTCTCCAATTATTTAAAGGAATTTTCATTTCGATAACAAAATGTTTCAAAAACTCTACAAAAAAAAAAACAGTATCAATTTCCCTTTAGGATTTCCCTACCAATACCTCCAGGAAATCTTTGTAGGATTCTTCAAAAAGTTCAAGTATTCCACCTCTTTCAGATTCCCGAAAAATCGTCAAAAGTTTAACATATTTTCAGAACAATGCTAAAAGGCAAGAAATTCTGCTAAAACTTCGTTCAGAAATGTAAGATACACTGAAAACTTTCACATCTATTTTGGTACCTTGGATATTTTGGAACCTATCACATCTATTTTGATACATCCAAAATGCTACCTCAAATTAACTAATTGGAATTTGATAATATTCAAAGCAGTAAGAGAACTTAAGATTAGGCATGAGGTTGGTTTAAGGAAGCTCAAGCAGCAAGTGAAATTAGGAATGGTTAAGGGCGTATTCAGAGGTAAGAGATGAGGGGGTTTGACGACTATTCCAGATCCTCTTAAAACTATTTTGAGCTTAAATCATCGGATCTACATGCATAGCTTGTGTGTATGAATAAAGTTTTCGTCTTCACATCCTCATCCAACTGTGTGCAGTCAAGTAATGAGTTAAATGTTTGTTTGAGAATCACCTATAACTTCCTTGAGTGAGCCCTTGAGTAAGGTACACCGGAGCAAGTTGAAATGGGTGGGGTAAGATGAAACAACGGGTTAACATGATGTTTTTAATATGATTGCCATAATACATAGTTTTTGATTCAAACAAACTTTTAGCGAAGGATATATTTCAAAATTTTATTGAAATCTGTTTCAAAACTTCGCGGTTCATCTTACCCCACTCTTGCCCCAAAACTTGCCTCGGTGTACCTTATAGGTTATCGGATCTACAAGCGTAATCAGCCTGGGACGTCTTGAAACCCTTCGGAAACGGCAAGAAACGCCCCATAACGATGTCAAACGCCGCTGAAACCCTCTGAAAGCACATACAGGGGATGGCCAAAATGTTTGGGATAGGCAACTTTTTTTCTCCCACAAAAAAATCAACATGCTGTAACTTTTCATAGAGTGCATCAAAAAATCTCAAATTTTGACTGTTTGTCGACCTGTTATATGTGCATCATTGGTACAAATTTGGGCTCGATTGATTAATTTTTCGCGAAGTTAGAACCGTTCGGGTAAAACACTATTATTTAGACAACTCATTTTTGAACTGTCATATCTCGGAAACCAGTGAACCGAATTGAATGAATTTTTCAACGTTTATCAACAATATATTGATACCTAATACGACGTTATAAAATGAAATATTTTTTCACGGCGAATTAAGTTATACCGGATTGAAATTTTTACCCATATAAAGATAAACAAGTCAAATTTACAATACCACACAAAAATTACTAAATGTGTTCTTCCTTCAATCTAAATAGGCTCTAATATATTTGATTAGAGATAACTTGAGAACAGAAGTGGAAAGTCTTTGGATATCAACGCTAAAATTTATTGACATTGATGTAAAAAAAATACATTTATTCAAGAAAAATCCAAAAGGTGTCAATCCATGATAACTTTTTTCAACGTTTAAAAAATACCTATGTTTTAATAATTTGTGAAGCATTTACATATTGTTAGTGTACGTTCAAAATTTCATTCAATTCGGCTCACTGGTTTTCGAGATATGACACCTCAAAAATGAGTTGTCTGAAAAATAGTGTTTTACCTGAACGGTTCTAACTTTGCGAAATATTAATCAATCGAGCCCAAATTTGTACCAGTGATGCACACATAATAGGTTGACAAACAGTCAAAATTTTAGATTTTTTGATGCGCTCTATGAAAAGTTATAGCTTGTTGAATTTTTTTGTGAGAGAAAAAAAAGTTGCCTGTCCCAAACATTTTGGCCATCCCCTATATGTGATCCTTTGAAGTCCCTTAAGAACCATATGAAACCTTTTTAAACGCCTTGAAATGCCCGTGAAACCTATAAAGCTGCCTAAAACTTCTCTGAAACCTTCAGAGACACCCAGACGCGCCTTTAAATGCCTTGAAACACCTGTTAACAAATCTTCCAATCTTCAGTGTAGCTCACCTGAAAGCCTAACCTCTGAAATCTAACCGGTACAATCTAATCAGTACCGGTAAGTACAAATACCCTGAAACGCCTCTGAAACTCCCATAAAACTCACCTGAAAGCCTGTGTAGCCATAAAGCCCCTCTGAAACCTCCTGAAATGCTATGGAACGCCTTGTAACGCTTCAAAACCCCCGATGAGGCTGCCTTGAGAGCCTATGAACACCTCTGAAAGCTCACAAAACGTCCTAGAACGCATTGAGACGCCTTGTAAAACCTTTGAACACCTCTGAAATAAGCCCCTTCTCCCTGAAGTCTCCGTGAACCTCACCTGAGAGCCAAAACCTCTCTGAAACCTCATGAAACGCCCTTATACACATTGAAAAGCATTGAAGCGCTTCTCAAACCCCCGTGAACATCATCTGAGAGCCTATGAAGCCCTCTTAAAGTCCACTTAAACCTCCTCAACGCCTGCATTTTTAAAAACATCGTTTCAATCCAAGAAACCGTTTTTGAGTTATAATAATTTGCTGAAGAAGAAAATTAGGTATTTTTCATACGCTCTTTCCAACTGTTAGGTAAGGAAAAATGATTATGTGTTGATGCAAAAGTACATGATTCACGAAACCCAGCCCATGGTCAAATTTTCATTCAAACAAAAAAATATCGCCTCAAAAATGGCATATTTTTTTCGTCCGTTGAGCTGGAAATGTTCAATATAAAAATCCCATTCATATGTTTTAATAAAGTTTTCTTAATATTTAAAATTTTCTAGTCAACTCCACAATCGTCAGGGATTTTTTTTCCTAAAGAAATTAAATGTCCTGATAATGCGTGGATTCCAGGTGTTTTGCCTGGTTTTCTGCCATTTGGTTAAATGCCGTTTGGTCTAATGCCGTTTGGCCGAATGACCGTTGAGTCTCGGAATTTTTGTCAGAGATTTTTCCTTCTTTGAATCATAGACTGTTCTTTCGAGTTATATCTCTATATCAGAACAGTGGCATGATAACTTTAGTGCATCATTCCGTTCTCGGCCAAATGACGTCCGGCCAAATGGCATTCGTCCAAACGGCCCGGTAAAGATTGGCCTTATCCCAATTGGTGTTTTGACTTTACAATTCCCTAGCGTCCTACTAGAAATGCTTGATTGAATTTATTCAAATTAGAAATTTTCATTTGACGCTGATCAAAAGTTGGTGTTGAAATTTTGATTATCTCACCGTCTTAGAACACCGCTATTTTTGCCTTTACCAAAATTTGAAAATTTATTAAGCTCGTCGTCAGTGTCTTCAGATCTATGCCTAACAGTAGCAAACCTAAATAATAACCATGAAATGGTATTGTGCATGTATAAAATCGGGTTGAGTACTGTTCCTTTTAACCCAAAGAATTTTCTCATCTGTAAGGTCATCTTCAGTGTCTCGTATTTAATACAACTAACAGTACTGAGCTTGATTTTCTTTCTACTTACAGGTATTCCACTAACATGCCTAGGTTCATCATCATCATTGTACAAGAATTGGCCAGTATAGATGGTGTTTTCCCCAGTGTGTAGTAGTTTTTTTTATCTTTATTACGAGATGTTTTGCCTGATGCTAGTTCATCCCGAGACCCATTGCTTTACTTACTTTCCGAAGGAAGAACTCACATTTTGTGAGTTTTTTGGAAGTGATTTTCGATCCCAGGTCCTCGACGTGATAGTCACGTGTTCCAACTATCACACCAGCACCGCTCCACACTCAGTAGTAGAAACGTTACTATTTTTTTATTATAACAATAGTTTCAGACTCGTACTGCATATAATGTTTTGTATCTTGAATAAAGTTAATGACAATAAATTCCTAGTAGAACCGCAAGCCAACCCTGCTAAAATTGTCCTCCGTTATTCTTTCTTCAACGTCCTGAGAGTTATTTTAGTACGCACCGGCGGCACCGCTCATAAGGACTCAGGCAGCGAAGCCGCCGAAAACACAGGAAATCCCTAATGACGGGGGAGCCGACGACGGTGTGACAATAACGGAAACAGAGAAATTTGGAAATATCTGCTGGGAAATGGAAAATGGAAGCCAATTTCCCGTCAACATTATTTCGTTTTCGCATTAATTGTGCAGGAAGCGTAGAGAGCTTATGGCTGGGGTTCACCGTGTACTCAGTTGGAGCTTAAAGTTGAAAGCATCGCTTTCGGGAGTACTTATCACTCGGACCAGCGATTCAATTACAACGAATTTTGAAGATTCCAGCTGGTTGCTGCCATAATCATCATAATCTTCGGTGGATGCCAACCAGATTTTAGTACGATATAAAAATTTGTCGTCACATTGTCTCGTGCAGACCGTTTGACTTGATTTTAATGCCAACAGTGTCGCCTCGCGTTCCGGTCGTGTCGTCGTCGTCAGACCGGCTGGAACATGCAATGTACATTTGAAAAAGTGCTATGCTTGCGTATGTGTGTACGTGTGTGTTACGTACATGCTCGTTTATGCTGGTACATGTCTTGTTTGTAGTTGTAGTTCTGAGGGCAAAAAGTATAACAAATAATAAAATAACGAGAACTACTAGTGTGGCTCAGTTGGAGCGATTGTGCAGTAGCAGTAGCAGCAGCAGCAGCAGAGTAGAGAGGTACAGCAAGAAGGCTGCCGTTGTTGTTCGTTCCATGTGCGTCGCATAAAACAAGAGGTAAAATGTATGCGGAGTAGTGGCAGTTTAATAGTAGCTAATTGGTAAAAGCAAAACTGTGCGTAATGTTGCTGATTGCATATTCCATAGGCGACAAGGAGAGCAAAAGAGACCGTTGATTCAAAAAATTCCAATTTCGGTCGATCTTTCTCGTTATTTATTTTCATTATCATTAATAGTCTTGCAAGTTCAAGAGATGTGAAATTGAGCATAATATGATGTTCTAATCCAACAAAGTCAAAATACAATCGATTTTAATCGACCATCAGCTCAAATTTCAATATAGAACACCGCACAGCGCGCCTGAGGCCAGCAGCGCTGCAAATCCAAGAAGGTGAGAACGTGGGAACCATCCATCTTCCGAGAAATCAAACTTCTTTCCAATAACATCGGAATGCATTAATGATAGGTCTCACCCTCTTGAGACTGAAAAGCAACAGCAAAACCAAAACCATTTGGAATCGAAGCTCATCGCAACGAGAGTTCCATTCATCCGACATTCATTCACCACCAACCAACCAACCAACCACTCTCCAAGGACCGTTTGCCTCGGAGTTCGATTCGTGGAGGAGGAAAACCGAAATCATAAGAAATGTGTTATTTCATCTGGTTATTGATAATGCGCCCGGCCCGGTACACCGAAATCAAACGCCGGAAAGCATAAGCTGGCGCGCGGTGTCTGGAGATTGAAAATCGATGATTTATTCCAACAACCGATCGTCGGTGTGGTGTTCCGCGAGCAAGGCCACGCGTTTCTCCCGCAGCCATCCGGCTGGCCTGACTGGGGGAAAAAATGGCAAGTGCTCTGTCTATGATGAATAAAGCGCTATTTTTCTTCGATGCGAAACAACGGATACCTCTTTGGTGTACTTCTCAAAAATGCTCGAAACGGGTTTCATGCAAAGGGCTGGCAGACAATATCGTATGTTATCTTCATGTTTAATAATGACGATATATAAATTTCATTCTGGGAATGTATATGAAACACCATACTTCACATTCTTGGAATTATACCCCTATTCTACCAAAGCCAGCTTTACAGGAAAAGCAAATTTTGTGACAGTTTACAGTATTTCACACCCAAATATTTTGAAAAATCTACAATCAGTATTGCTTTGACAGTTGCATAAAACCTTCGCATATCGTTCCAATTCATACTTCCCTACGCTTCAGCTAACACTTTTTTTTGCGCTAACTTTTCTTGCTGTATTGTATCTGTACCTCTATCGATCCTGATATCGATCACCAGCTATGGTTCTTTCAACTTAGTTCTTTCCTCAGTTTTTCCAACGATCATGCTCATTTTTGTTTTGATTTCTGAATGGGTCTCAATTCATTTTATATGACAATGTTTTGGTTAAACATGAGTTAAATATATCTATTTGTTCATATAAAATCCTAAATATTATACATATTTTCATAATACAGAAACTTCGTCAAAACGCGGCAATTCTAACTGACTCCAACAATTGCGTGAGTACACTCTGTTCCTAACTCAAGTTGGCGACCGTGAAATCGAATCTATTTCAATTACCCAATATTGGGATTCTAATGCGAATGTGGCGTGTTGTTTAAATATAGCCAGTGTGGCAAAATAAAACAGAAAATTTCCTATGCCGGCGATGAGAGCTACACACACGATGAGGAAGCGGAACATGAATCGATTGAACTCCTTGGAAGAGGTCGAGAATTTACCCACGGCATCGGCAGCAGTAGCAGCAATGGTTTGCAAACCTCCGTGGTCAGTCAGTCGATAGAGAATTCGTAAAACGCGCAAAAAAAAACATCACCCAGGCTCGATCGCCATCACGCGCTGGACCGTATCATTAATTTTAGATTGATATTGCGTAATGGATACATATAGAATCCTCAATTAGGCTCAATTAAATGCAAAGTTTGCCTGCTGTTTGCGGTGGCTGGCGTGCCATTACCCGAACTAGGGTTGCCAATTTTCCTGATCACAAAGTGATTCGGACAACTGGTAACCCTACGGAATGCAAAGTCAGAAAACGAAAACGAACCATAAACGAAATTTGCGCAATACCTACAAGAGCAAAAGAACATCCGAGGGGCAACAAACGTTCACACAATACAACACACATACGGCGGCGGCGAGGGGAGAATGCGAACCCCCTTTTATGATCTGATTTACCATAAAGAAGATAAAATTGCCAGTCAGTTTTCGCTCGGGCAAGCGGGCGGCAGCCAAGCAAGCAGCCAACTCGCGAATCATTCAAATTTGAAAGTGTGGGAATGGATAGCGATGACGGTGGTGGTGGCATGCAAAAATGGCTACCCTACATGCGGAAGAAACCGAAAGCAACCGGGGCTAAAATGGTCCATTACGTAAATGGGTGGGATGGACTAGTGTTTACTGTTTTCCTCGGTAGTGGCGTCCACCCCGAGAATGATTTGGACGGTTTATTGTTGTTCTGTTCGCCGTCTTCTGAGAAGCTTTATAAAAGAGATTTAATGCATATGTACTATTCGTAAAAAGAACGGCCAATAAAGCTCTGTAAGCGCATTTGCTTCCCGAAAGTGAACGAAAACCGTTTGAACATTATCACTAGCGACTACACATGCAAACATTTTTTAAATACGATTTCAGTTATCTTGTGTTATTTGTGATTCCACAATTATTTTATTGCCTTTACTTCCATTTAACGTATAGAAAAATAACTTTTCTTTCTGAATATTTCTCAAATTAATTGAGAACTAATTTCCAAATACATTACTGCCCCCACTCGCAAAACAGTCCCATATGAATAGGAAACACAGCAAAGATGAGACTGTTATGCGAGTGGCGGCAGATTATTTATATCAAATTTTCGAACTATTCAAGATCCGCTCTTTGTTAATCTAAGTTTGAACGTGGCTTTCAGTCAGTGGCCCTCCCGAGCCCTTTTACTAAAAACAGAGAAGTAGAAAAAGAAAAATCTCCATTCCCAAGGTAAGGTTTACACGTGCAAGAAGATTTCAAAAATCCTGAAAGATCTCTGAAATAATTCTGGGAAATATCAGAATGAATCCCTAGGAAAACCCTTCGAGTAATTATTATAGGAATCGCGGAAGGAGTCCCCAAACGAGCCTTAGCTGAATTCTCTGGAAATTCAGGAGAAATCCTCAAAGAAAACCCTAGAAAAATCCCTGAGAAAAAATCCCTTGAGGTAGTCTTGAAAGAATGATATGGGAATCCATCGAGAAATATCGGAAAGAGTTTTTGTGAGAATTTCGGAAGAAATGCATCTAATGCATTCCTAGCAGACTACCTGAAAGAATTACTGAAGGATTTTCTTGAAGAAATCCAGGAGGAGCCCCTACAAGAACCTCGGAAAGCATTCCTGAAGGAATCCTGAAAAGATTCCAAGGAAAAATCCCTAAAAGAATTAATAAGGGTATCTCGTATGGAATCCACAAATGAATAATGGAATAAATTACGCTATGGAGAACCCCAAACACAAACCAGATGGAATCCCTGAAAGAATGCTGGAGGATTACTTTAAATAATTTGGGGAATAATTCTAGAAAGAATCCCGGAACGAATTAAGAAATGAAAGGATTCTCGTGATAAAAGCTCGGGAGGAATCTGCAGCGGAAATCCAAGAGAAATCACTCAAAAAAATCCATGAAAAGCCCTAGAAGAAATCACAAGAGAAATCTTTCAACCTTCCTTGTGCATTAGGGTCATTTTTTTCCCCTGCGGTACCCTTCGTCAGCGAGCTGTTTCCAACGTAATACTGGGAAAGGTTAAGAAAACCCAGGAAAAATAAAGGAGAAATTCCGAAAGAAATACGTGCCGGAATTTCTGGAAAATCTTTAAAAGAATCCTGGGAGCTATGATAAAGGAATCCCTGACAGCATTCTCGAAAAAAAATCTAATAAAGAATTCCGGGAGAAATCTCTGAAGGAATCCCGAGAAAAATCCATGAAGGAACCCAGGAAACAAAATTCTGAAAGGATCCGATAGGAGTCCCAATATGAATCACTAAAGAAATTTTAGTAAATAAAAATATGAAAAGTCGGGTAGAACCAATGAAGAAATCTCAGAAGTAATCCCCGAAGGAATCCCTGTAGAAGTTCCTTAAAGAATCCAAGGAAGAATTCCTGGAGAAATCCGTTAAACATTGCTTCCAGGAGCATGATAGATCCAGGTAGTAGTCTCGGAAGAAATCCTGGATGCAATCTTTGAAGGAATCCCTCGACAGGTAACCAATCGATCAACTTTTCAGCGTATTCTGAAATTCGGTTCATCAGATTTGATCTCTTGAAAATTCGAGGCGTGGCTTCGTCATATCCTATTATTCCTGAAATCAATTCCTGAAAGAATCATTGAATGAATGTTGGGACAATACGATTATAGAACCTCAGAAAAAAATCCCTGATAGAAATGTGGAGAACAACTATGAAGGAATTCCTGGAGAAATTTCGGAAAAAAAAGCCATGAAGGAATCCTTGAAAGCATTTCTGGAGTAATCTCAGAAAATCAATGTAGGAATCCCTATAGCAAGCAATAAAGATCTGAAAAGAATCTCACATTATGAAAGGATTCTGTAGGAATTTCGGGATTAATCCTTGACGGAATAGCAAGACAAATCGAAGGAAAATTCAGAAAAATCAATGAAGAAATCCTAGAAGTAATCATTGAAAGAGTCCCGGAAAGTATTCCTGGAGGGATTCCTCAAGTAATATTTCCAGGAACCTGTTAAGAAGCCTGAGATAAATACCGAAAAGCATTTCATGATAAATCCACTGGAGCGAATTTCTAGTGGATTCTCAGTGGAATACAATTCTGAAGAGATTCGATAGAGAAATATTGAGAAGAATCACTGAATATTTTCAAAGATAATTCCCAGCAGGAGGCCTTGCGCGTTATTTTTTTTTTACTTGAGCGTTTTCGACATACGGTTCGTTTGCACCTATGCACTATATATCAGGAACAGAAGTTTTTCCACACCAGTGCTACCTATTTGAATGTTTTTTCACTGATAATTACATTACCGGTCTAAGTTTGTCCAAATAAACATATTTGCAAAAAATAAGTACGCTTTGGCCATTTCTTATACAAAATATTCACATTTGCAGCTTCTAGAACCTTGATTGACTTCTAATTTTAACTGGGCATTGATAATAGCTTGATATTTTTGGAAACACTGGACTGTTGCTTGTATGAAAGATATTATAAGTATGTAAATACAAATTTCAAATTTTGAGAAATATCGCAAAATTTTTTTTTTTTTGATAAATATATTCTTCTACAAAGCTTTTAAGTCTAGTAGAATAAACAAAATCAGCATATTTTTTTATATATTTGATAATCAAAAATTTATGACTATTTCTAAAATGAGAATTATTTATACAGTTGATCTGTATTTCAAATTATTATGAATGTAAAAAAATAGATCATAGTGCTGCAGAAGCTGAGATCGAGTGTGAAAATTTCTAACTAGAAAACTTTTCAACGGAAGATTCACATTCGTACGAACAACTCTACCGAAAACACCAATTCAAGATGTTGGCGGCTGACATTGAGTCTCTTCTGAGCTCATCGTTCCAACGTAGCCGGATTCTTGGATTTTGTGTGTGAACAAAGTATAAAATGTTTTCGCTTACAGGTGTGGGCGTAACAAAGGCTTTCAAAATGTGCAAAAGTGATCGGACAGCAGAACTCCTGATTTACACGCGTGCAGTTATATCATCCCAAAGTTGGCAATTTTGTATGAAAATTAGCATTTGTCCGATCAATTATGCACAACAGTGTACATCTAGGCACCGTTACAGTACATAGTGTAAGTGCCACTGTCAATTGTAATCGCCACTGCTATAGCTGTTCTGATGGCATGCGTTGATTTGATTCCCAATATAAAAAAATGATCAAAAACAGTTTCAATCCCCACACCCAAAATTTGTTTTGAAAGCGATACATCGAAATTTCGGTTTAAATTATGGTCTGCCAAAGCATCACCTGATTTGGTACAAATTTTTAGATGCATATTCGCATATTTGCAGTTTTTGGATGAGGGAAAAAATGAATAAGCTACTTCAATGTACAACATTGTCAATAGAAATTCAGACCCTGTAACTGTAAGGGAGAGAGACAGCATACGCTGTCAAACATATAACATACCGTATCGAGAATAAAAATGCAGCAAAGCCGTTTTCCGATACAAGCCATTCAACTTCAGATTGCCATATTTCCGTCATTTTTTATCCAACTTATTTTATTTTTCAGTGACGCATTGTAATCGTAAGTATCATTAAGGTGTCTTTGGTGAATATGTTTCTTGTGTGATGACGAATGAATGTGCTGAAGACACCAACATGAACTGATGACAGCATTTTTTACTTAATGTTTTATGTTTTGGTGCATTTTTAACTTCAATGATGAACAAAATTTCGTCGCAAAGTCATGGCATTACCCAACCATGCGGTAACCTTTTTTCAAGAATTCTATAACAACATGTGAAAAGGGCAGAATGACCATTGCACGCCTCAGCTTCATTCGTCTCTCCTAGGCGTATTTCAATTTATGTATTCAAACTTTTACCTTCTATCTGATGAAGGAAGCTTGCTCTACCTGTTACTGGTCAGAGAATTCATGAATAATGCTCAATACGCTCAAGAGAAATTGGAGAAGCCGGAATTCACAATGGTTGCTACGCCCTTTTCAAATGTTAATCTAGAATTATCAAAAAGTGCTTTGGTGGAAAATTTGAAAACAGGCCTGTTTTCTTAGGCGACTACCTCGCGAGTAAAAGTAGTCGCCAACGTAGATTTTATTTTTATTGGTGGTATCAATAGTAAAACTCCAAATTTTACAGTAATTTAAAGTTGACTATAGTTTATTTGAAAAAAAAAAACGTGTTTGATACAATTTTATTATCCAATACATACTGTATTTCCCATACTCTTTGCACTTAGCATATGATGTGCAGTTCAGAATGCTCCAAAACAAAAACATCTCAAGCAGTTGAAATGCTAACTTAAACCCGAGTGTTTTTGAGCAGCACAACTTATGATACTTTAAGGCAAGTATGCATTCGAACTGCTTATAAAGGGCAGCAAGAAGTTAAAATGCTTATTACGGTTTGTTTTTGGGCTTATTCAAATGCTCAGTGGTTACCTGGGTAACTTTCATCTTCCCGTAATATTCCACCAGTACACTTTACACACTACGCCGATGGGTGTTGTGTTGTATATGTGATCTTACCTGAACAAGAAAAGAAGAAAAGAAAAATACAATCAAAAAATGTGAATTTGCAAGGGTTGCGATACTGCCGTCAGAAATTATACTAGGGTAACTGATCCGATCATGGAGGAGTTAAGCACTGGGTTCATGTTTAAACCACAATTGTATCGTCCCGAGCAAACTTTTTACATGGATTGAATTGAAAATTATAAAATCTATCCTTTATCTACGGGAAAATAACGAAATATTGCCACTTTGAGGTTGATATGAGCATTTTATTCGTTTTTATCGGAAAGAACATTGTGTTCCTAATGTTGCGGTATTTGTTCCTATTATTGCGGTATCCCATTGAAATCATATGGGATACCGCAACATTAGGAACTACCGCAACAATAGGAACACGGCAGCAAACATATTAAGGAAAATATTTTTTTTAATAGGTTTTTGGGCAAATCTTAAGCAAACAAATGGTGCAATCTCATTATTTAGGCAAAATAATACCTTTTGGTAAAATGTCAGTCCAAAACGTACTCAATAGCCATTACCGCAACATTAGGTACTACCACAACGATGGGAACAAATACCCTACAATGAATTGTCTTTGTACAGACGGCATGTATTGTTCCAAGTTTGAGCTATTTCGTGAAACAAACTTAAAATTTGATACACAGAAATGAAACACATCAAAATAGACAAGAAGTCTATCAGACACGCACACCTTAGCACAGATCAATACTCAATTCAGCCTGAACCCAACGAGTGAAACCCACCTCCAAGCGACGACGGTTCCCAAATTTCACAAATCACGCACTACTAACAGGGCAGGAACAGCAAACATTCTAAATTTAGCCAAATAAATTTCTTCCCTGTCCACTACGTCAAACACAAGTCTGCATCCGTCCGTCCGTCCGCCAATCACTCAGTCAACTCCGAACAACCACCGCCGCAATCGGAACGAACCCAGGATTTTCCACCCAAATCGTGCCCCGGACGGAACACGCCGGCAGCACCAGGGTTGAAAAAATAACAGCACAGTGTTTTCTGATGAATGACTGACAGTTTGCTGGTGCGAAAGCTCTCCGAATAAAAAAACACGTCTTGGACATTGTAGGCGCATAAGCAGGGTCGATTCGGTAGGTAAGCAGGTGACTAGAAAACAGCGAGAGGAAAAAGGGCTCGCAATGCAGAGGGGATGATTTTCCCGCCGACCCACAACAACCAGGGCAACGTCGACGACCGACCGTGCGGCAGCAGTCATAAATGTCAGATGGTCTTACCTGCGGCTCTGAATTAAATTGATTGCCCTCGATCGCCTGAGTAGCCGAAACACAGCCAGCGCCTTGAACACGGCAAATTTATGGTACAGGCGAGGCATTTCGGAAATTGCGAACCAGTTAAGCTAATTTTGCTTTTTATACATTTTTACGATTCGGGATTGATGTAGGATGGGGGGAGGGGTGTTGTGGGGTTTTAGTAGGAAAGGTAGACACTGTGTTGACGGATTGGAAAGTCGGAAGAACGCTCTGAGCTGAAATTGACATCGCATGAGATGGATTGAACAAGTCACTACTTTTCGCGGTGAGCTATGTTTGTGTATGAAAGGTTATTGACCACCAACTATGTGAGGTTATTCGCTGCAAGATTTGAATGAAACAATGTTTCGGCATACCCTTAGCTGAATTCAACAGCCATCAATCGCACAATAATGCTCGCACGGTCAATTGAACGTTTATCCAGAGACGATTCCGGCTGACTGGCCAGGCCATCTGTTAAATCTTTTTCGATAATTTGAAACACTCGAACGAAATCATATAGCAACACTGAGAGTAAGTACATGCGCTGAATGGCGATTGAAAACAGATCGAGGAAATTTGAATCAATGACGTCTGATGGTGTGATGGAAAGAATGCTTTAGTACTTTCGGCAATTCACTTTTTAACAGATTTCATAAGCTTACGTCGCAGTTTTTGAGGGACTGCCGAACTCATTTTGTATATGAGCTGTATGAAAGAACTGTATAGTGCGTTTTAATTTGCAGCATTTCTCCATGGAAGAAGTAGCTGCACAGTAGAATCGGAAGCAGGACGAGAAGTTACAAGATAATTAATAAAACAGAATACTGTCTCCGACAAAGTTGTTGCAAATTGCTTCTTCATTTAGAAAAAATGGTAATATTTGTATTTGAAGCTTTATTGACAACCTAGAACAACCTGAACACCACGAGGTTTGGAGAAACGAAATAATTCACATACCAGTTGTTCTAAAAGCTAAATTTGGATATGGGTTACATTTATATTCATTGCACCATCGTCAAGAATATCAAAAGGCGTTTTATTTTCTGGATGTCATGTCCCAAACTGCCCAACAGTAAATTCCTTCAAATCTACAAGAATAATTTTATGTGTTTTCGCCATAAATAATAGCTTGGTATAATCTACTGGGATCCATGAAGCTCTATAAATCTAAAATGTCATTTATAGACACTATAGGGATATTCTAAGTCAGCCAAACTACCTTGGAGTTCAGAACTTCTAATCTTCATTCGTAGCATTAGCCATATCCGCTATACTGAGTAGTGTTGCATAATCATCCGAGGTTACTGGACCAATCTGAAGTCTAACTTGATATTATTATAAACCTTTGGCACATTCAGGGTCGTCCAAACTGTTCCATAATGAAGTTCTTCAAATCTACAAGAATCATTTTATGTGTTTTCGCAAAAAAAATAATAGCTTTGCATAATCTGCTGGGGTTCATGAAGATCATAACATCTCAAATGCCATTTGGAGACACTACAGGTATATTCCTGGTCAGCCAAATTACCTTGGAGGTTTAGAACTTCAGGTCTACTCTCGTAACAGCAGCCATATCTGCTATGCTGAGTAACGTTGCATAATCAACCACGGTTACTGAACCAATCTGAAGTCTACAAGAAATTGTTATAAACATTTGGGGCATTCAGGGTCATCTAAACTGTCTTATAATGAAGTCCTTCAAATGTTTATGCCATAAATAACAGCATTGCATAACCAACTGGAATAGGTGAAGCTCTTGAAATATTAAATGTCATTTAGAGACACTATAAGAATACTACAGGTCAGCCAAACTATTTTTGAGTTCAGAACTTCAGGCATACACTCGTAACAACAGCCATATCTGCTATACTGAATAACGTTGCATGTTTACTCTTGATAACTGGACCAATCTGAAGTCTACTATATATTATTACGATCTATTGGGACATTAAGAGTCGTCCAAACTGTCCTGAAGCTTAGCTCTTGACAGTAACAGTAGTTACTCTCACAATGAACTGTGATATTACACATCTAACTGCAATCAGTAATCCCCCTGGTATTTCATGAGATATTCCAAAATAGTTTTGAGATATATCAGATCAGCCAAACTACTTCGGAGACCATAACTTCAGGTCTACACTTATCATAATAGCATATGCCACTACGTTAAGTAGTGTTAAATAAGCCACTGTATTGAGAATAAGCCTAAGTTAATATACACGTAAATAGTTAAAAAGAAAGTAAACGTTGATATATATTTATTATATTTTTTTTTTGACAGGATCTAAGCTCAAGAACAGTTGGATAACCTAGGATATCTCAACTGATCTGATACTGTCTTTCGAACTTTCAGAACACTTACTGGACATGATAGATTACAGCTTTGTATGATGAAAGAAGTTACCTTTACACCTGTAGATTTAGAATCTAAGCTCAAGAACAGTTGGATGACCTCCCAAGTAACAATTCCATTGCAGATTTTTGTTTGATTTTTATTAGGGTTTTATTACAGCAATTAAGTAAAACTCACAGTTTTATGACAACTTTTATGAAAACTATTGATGAAATGTTTTATGGTACACTTGAAGATATCGACAGAGATGAACTAGCCACCGGCTAAAAATCTCTTTAATAAAGAAAAAAAACTTGAAGATATCCATAAAGCCAGATTTTAAGAGTGTATCCTATATGCAAATCTTGTGGATTAATTTTATATTTCTGCAACCCCAATTTTCACGGTCAAATGGAAAACGCATAAACCTATCAAAACAATAACTACTAAAATATTACTCAGAAATGATCGCTTTCTACTAACGAAAGATGTATCCATTTGAACTTTACGTGCCATCGAAGAAGCTTCTCTGCATCTTGAGCCGTCATAGTTTTTGTTAAAAAAAACAACAACAATCATCATAAGTTCCTTTCGAGAATGGAGAATGTTTCAACAAGATTTTAAAACAGTTTTATTGCTTCTCTTAGTGCGGTTTGCAAAACCTCTCCGAGAATGGCCCACTTAACCGGAAGATGCTTGATGTATGAATCAGTTTTATTGCAAGTAAAATTGGTCATAAAGATCTTTTATAGAGCCGAGCACAACTTTACATTGTACTTAGGCTAGGATATCCTGACTGGTTTGATACTGTCTACTGAACTTTCAGAATCCTTACTGGACATACTAGATTGAGGGCCCATATAGCCTAGGCGGTAAACGCACGGGTATTCAGCATGACCATGCTGAGGGTGACGGGTTCGATTCCCGGTCGGTCCAGGATCTTTTCGTAAAGGAAATTTCCTTAACTTCCTTGGGCATAGAGTATCTTCGTGCCTGCCACACGATATACGCATGCAAAATGGTCATTGGCAGAGGAAGGTCTCAGTTAATAACTGTGGAAGTGCTGCTTATAGAACACTAAGCTGAGAAGCAGGCTTTGTCCCAATGAGGACGTTACGCCAAGAAGAGAGAGAGGCATACTAGATTACAAATCGTTGCTTTGTATATTGAAAGACGTTACTGTTACACTCGTCGACTCTAGGATCTATACTTAAGAACAGTGTGGATGACCTACGATATCTTAATTGAACTGATACTTTCTGTTAAACTTTCAGAAGACTTTCTGGACATGATGGATTACAAATTGTAGTTTTATATATTGATGGAAGTCCGTAGACTTTACGATATAAAATCAAGAACAGTTTGGATGAAGAGATGAACCAGCCTAGGGCTGAAATCTCTATAATAATCGTAGCGGGACTCTAGTTAGCCTTGTAGTTAAGGACAAACGTCTTGAAATCCCACTTTAACAGTGCATCAAAACTTCAGACGCACAAATCTCAAAAAGCAAGCTTCAAACAACTGTGAATTTTATTATTCTGTTCTTGCTCACTTGTAATAAGCTTAAAATAAGAAGATCAGGTGCGCTGATTTTGTTTACGAAGAGATTTGTGCGCTCGAAATCGTGAGTAGGTGCCGAAGTATGCCATTTTGGGATTCTAACAAAACTGTCCTTAAGGCTATGGATCGCCAATCCGGAGGCGGTGGGTTCGATTCCCGTTCCTATCGGGAAAATTTTCTCGCCTCCCTGGGCATAGTGTCACAATATACAAATTCATGCAATGGCAGGCGAAGAAAGCCCTGCAATTAATAACTGTGGAAGTGCTCAAAGAACACTAAGTTGAAGCGAGGCAGGCCAAGTCCCAGTGGGGACGTCGAGCCATAAAGAAGAAGATGAAGTATACTGAAAGAAGATACCGTTACACCAGTAGACTTTAGGATCTAATCTTAAGAATAGTTTGGATGACCTAGGATATCCAGAAAAAAATCTGCATTATATTCAACTCTTTTTATACTGTTGAGCACCAAAACTGCTGAAATATGTAGAAAAAAAAACACAATAATAACGCTTGGATTTTTGCAATGTCATCCAGTGTTGGTAGTTCAACTGCTGGACCGTCATCAGCTATATTGCTCCTGTTCTTGGGTACACCTTCTTTGTTACCAATCAACAAATCTTCTAAGTGCTCTTTCCACCTGACTGTCACAATTGTTTCGTCTGCTCGATCATTGCACATGCCACGGACTGGCGCAATCTTGTTCCGTGCACCATTGCCAGTTGCATAGAACCTCCGCAAATCGTTCCGACTCATGCTTTCCTACGTTTCTGCAAGCAGACTCTGTTCAATGTTCATGCTTTAAAATCAAAACTAAATTGTTGAATGACTGACGTTTTGATGCATTTAACACCTATATTTTAAATACATCGATACTTAAGTTAATCTAAGTTGATCTTGGACAGGTTTGTTATTTATCTTCAATGTTCAAGGTTACCCCGTTTCACGGTACCAAAATGTAATAAAACGTAAATATTAAATAATGCGGAAAATGGGCTCTCATCGACGATCGCGTGGGTAGAAGCCCTCGAGTTACGAGCAAAAATTCTCAACATGGATGGGCTCTTGAACTCGATGAAGCTCGGCAAGCATGGGGCACGGAAAAGTTGTAACGAGTGATGAATGTTAAAAATAAACGAAATACCTCATTGTATGAGTCTAACAAACTTTTCCGTTTCGCTCAGACTGTGCCGGAACGCAGAACTAGCCAGCCAGCCAGCGGTTGAAGTTGATGGCGGTGCGGTGATGGCTTCAACGCGTCCTTGTCAAACAATCTCAGACGAGCGCGCGCTCGTGGCAAGCAATTTTCGAATGTTTCCTTCGATTCACGCGAAATTGCGGGGTGCACTTGGGAAATCACTCGTGACATGTGCCGGTGACCGCGGCGTGGTGCATAGCTTTCCGTGTGTTTGAAATACACAGGAAAATTTACTGCCTCTTTGATGGTTCCGAAATGGGTCATTCTGACGGACCAGCTGTTTACCAACTCGGCAAATTGCAGCGAATATTTGTTCAACCAGGCGGGCGGAGAATGTTTTAAATAACTCACTTGGAGGCAGCGAGGACGTTAGCATCCGTCTATTCTTTATGTTTATTTCGAAGCGAAACCAATAAAATTTAGCTGCTTCTAAGACTCGAAGGCCTTAGGTCTGTGGCATGCTGTTTTGACTCACGATGATCGGATTCAATGTCATATCACCATTATCTCCTGCATCGTTTATATCGCTGCAGCAATGGAGCGTGCTGTTTCAAAGTCAAACACCCATCCGAATATCGCAGAACGCCCACGCCTCAAACGAATTCGCATTCAGATGGAACATACTGCCGCCGGTGGAGGAAACAAAAGACCGGCGAACGCCTGATTTGTATCCGATGAGGTAATATGTCATCTATCCTGACAGACAAATGGCGAGGAGCAAAAACGAACCGCTCAAACCGCATTCGTTTTGCATCCATCGAAAGCGATGAGTCAGCCGGTTTTTGCAAATTTTAAAAGCTCGAACGTGATAAAGATTCACACATCGATCCGTCCGGGTCCGACTAGCTGGCTGTATCCGACTGCCCAGCAACCAACGGAAGACGCAAGCAAAAATAAAACAAAATCGAGAACGTCCAGCCTGTGGTCTGCGATCAACGTTTAACCACTTGAAGCCGTCAGTGTATCTTATACTTCTAAGCCTGCGAGCGACCCAACAGAACTGTGTGTCAAGCACACATAATTTTTTGCCAAATTCGGCACAAAAATATGCGCGTGAGTGGGAATCGAATTTCGCGCTAACGAGCATCATCACGTCGTGATATTGTAGGCACTGTACATGGTAGGTCTCAAGTGGTGGTAGGGGCAGAGAGTAGAGGGTCAAATGAAAACTTCAGCTATCGAATGTCGTCGTTTTCTAAGGAATATCAGAAATTGAGGAATTGGCACTTTTGGACTTATGTACTTTATTTCGGTATGTGAACTTCTTTCTTGTTAGATTTTAAGTCACTGTCTACAAGAATTTAGAAACCATATAGCACTGACGAGCAAATATCATAAAATTGGAAAATTGTAAGAAGAATTTCGTTGTTGATTTTTTTTTAAACGTTTGCCTTAAAGATTTTACACTCTACGTATTCTCAAAGTGGCTTCGAAGCTTCGAGATCCCGCAACAGCTCATACAATTCTGTTTCTTAACTGCTCCCACCAAATCTTTACAGTATGGAACGAGCTCACCAATCAATCTAACAATCGCGCACAGAAAATTAATTGCGTTGGCTCGAGCTTCTTCCACGCAACGAGTTGTCGTCGTTATTGTCCGATACTGGTCTGAAACGCCGAATTTCCAGTGAAGCTCAGTTTTACCTATGAACTTTGTTGTGTTCTATGGCAAACTTCAAGCCTAAAACTGAGACCCGGGTTTGATTAGTTATGCTTATGAGAAATAGCAGACACACTGGGTTGGCTAATATCGCCAGTTCCCCTTTGGAGATCAGTCTAAGAATGTATTGGAAGACCACTCCATAAGGCTTTTATTTTATTCCTTCCGCTATTCAGCAAACAAAACCAGCTAAACATGGCTGTTTGTATTGATTCCAAGTGCTTGTTCGCAGCCAAAGCTCAAACAATCACCAGAAAGAAAAAAAAAATGCAATCACAGCGTTCTAAAATCCAATCTTCCGGCTGTCACTCACGTTTCCCGGTCGACAGCTCCGCATTCATTACGCACGGTGCTGGAGGACAAAGCGAGAACAAAACGATGACATTTTTCCCCGGTTCTTCCTTCAGCCACCCACTGGCAGCGAAAGCAGTCAGTTGGTGGTGCGCCACCTTTGACTGCGCCCGACGGCGTTTCTCATAATCCGCATCTAAACGCACACCGCCGCGCGCCGCAGTCTCAGATAACACAAAGGAGAGATTCCGAACCGAACAACACACTTCTAGGGATTCTCCGATTCTTCTTCGTCACCGTCATCGCCGCTCCATAGTGGGTCAATCTCAACCCAGGGGGAAGTTGGTGTCATTTGCAGTCTATGTCCAACCCCAGATTCCTTGAGAGAAAAATGAGACGATCATAAAAAATCCAGATCTAAGTCAATAGATCAACTCTGCCCTCTACAATGTTGCAGCATGCCCCTTCCTCGTGTTTGGGATTTTTTCATGCTTTTTCAATGCCTACCCTTAAGAATGAAAGCAAATACCCACAGATACATTCACGATCTGTCTAAGAGGAGTCAATCAAAACAAAAGTTTTATTCTCGTCAAAGTCGTAAAATTCGTTTTTATTGCTCTATTTTCTGGACCAAACGGAGAAGGTTGCACCTTCTTCATTGCATGAGCCACCTCTCTGCTCCGATAGAGTCTGAGGTCGGTCGGTCGGAAGGCCAACGCGTTGCAACGTGAGAGTTTCCTGCGCCTCGATTCACATTGTCAGGAAAATGGTCATAAATACAGGTAGTATAAGGGTGCACTTTGCAGCAAAACTGTCGATCCAAACACGGTCCCGATATTTGGTTAGTCCTGTTTAAATAAAAATATTTTCCCAATTAAGATTAACAACCCGTTCACGGAGAGCTGGGCTGGGAGGTGGCTGGCGGTGGTCTGGTAAACGAGTGTGAGCATGCAGCGGCGGCGGTGGCGGCGTTCGGGCTTTGTGTGTGATTTCAATGGAATTTCAGAATCAAGGTTCTGCCCTCCTCTGGCTCTGCCCTTGCCACACCGTCACCCACCTTTCGATTTAGCTGGGATTCCTCTTCCCAGTCGAACGGACGACGTCTGTCGTCACAGTCCCCATGGACCACAACAACAGATCATCTCGTTCAGTTTTCTCGAACAAATGTGTTGTGAAAAGTAGAATGAAAATAAATAATAAATAACCTGTCAATTTCCGAAACAGAAAAGACCGCAGAACGGGCCAGCAGCTCCAGCAGACGACGCGACGGAATTGGAATGAAACGGAGAACCAACAGGCAAGAATTCCATCTCGGAACCGTCCTCCTCTTCGTCGTCGTCGTCGTCATGCAGTTAGTCCACTCGAAAGCCGTAAGGATGAAAGCGCATTGCGCATCGGCATCACGAGGTCCCGAGAAGACCCACAATGGCACATCCAGTCAGCCAGTCAGTGTGGGTTCGGTCCTGCATGTGTGGGACCGTTGCTGATGACCGGTTGCGCACTGCAAGGAATTCTACCTGTACTCAACACGGTGCGGTGCGGTGGTGTGTTCTGGATCCAGGGCTAATAGTGTTTGTGAACCATTTCCGCAGAAGACAGAAATTCGAATCGCGAATGTTATGGAACACTATAACACATGGTGGTGCATGTTGAAACCAGTTGTCCTGTGGCTTGGTTCCCCGACGACTTTTCTGGGTGGATTTGTAATTGAGTTTTGTTATTATCTCTGCTGAAGTGAAATCGGATATCTCTAAAGTTTTCACGTGTAGATAATCCATCAATTTTGTGGATATATTGAATTATCTCATACAAATGCTGGCTTTCGAGTATTAATCAGAATTTCGTTCTGGGAGTTCATCAGAAATTTATTCAAGCATCTTCTCACGAAGCATCATCCCATCAAACATTCATTCGGTAATTTTCAAAAAAAAATCCTCAGTTTCTTAAAGAGATTAGTTCAGATAATTCACAAACTGCTAAATAAATTTCTTCACGAATCGTTCAGAAATTTCTTCAGAAATTATTTGAGAGAAGGATTCATCAAGAAATTAATAGAAGGACTCTTTAAGAAAACCATCCGTGAATTTAAAAAAAAATCATCCATGGATTCCCGTGAAAATCTTCCTGATATTTCTTCAAAAAATCCTCCTGCAATTTCTTGGGGAAATTTCCTATGGAATTTTGAAAAAGTTCTGCCAGGGATGCCTCCGCAGATTTTTTTTTTTTCAGATATCTTGGCATTTAAAAAAAATCATTGTTTTCGTTAAAATATACTCTTCAATTTTCTTCTACTTTCAAAAAGTCTTCCACAAATTTGTTTTGAAAGTTGTTTTAAAACAGCTTCAGAAAGTCCTCGATTAATTTCTTCCAGGTTTTTCTAAGAACTTTTCTAGAAAAGCTTCTATGAGTTTCGTCAGAAGTTCCTCCATAGATTTTTTTTCAAAAATCCGTACGAGATATTTTAACGAAAACCACCTACTGGTTTCGTCAGAAATAATTTTTGAGCGATTTTTTCAGCAAATCAAATGTTTAGCATTCTCCCAGAAATTTCACCAGAGGATTTCTTTGGAAAACCTTTTACAAACACATTCAGTAGTTCTTCCAAAGTTACTTTCAGAAAAAAATTCAAGACATTCCTAAAAAAAACTCCAGGGCTTCAGATGTTCCCTCAAAAAATGCTCCAGGAATTCCTCAAAGAATTCTTTTGGGAAGATTTCCATAAGTTCCACCTGAAACTCCGCCAGGGATTACTTCAGAAATTTTTTCTAGGAGTTCCTTTAGAATTTTCTACACCTTCAACTTTTGTTTCAATGATTCTTTCATAAATTCTTTCAGTAGTTTCTTCAGCTAGTTTTCCAGAGATTCAGAAATTCTCACTGATATTTCCTCAAAAAGTCCATCAGAGATTTGTTCAGGAATTCTTCTTGTGATTCCATTTAAAATTCCTGCTGGAATATGTACAGGAATTTCCTCAGATATTCATTCAGAAAATTGTACAATAATCCCACCAAAAATGTTTGCATTATCACTTTTGGTGGTTTAAGCAGAATTTTCTTCAGAGATTTCTGCAGGAGCGACTTCTTTAGAATTTCCTGAAGATATCTGTACTCCAATAACAACCTTAAGAATTTCTCCACAGACTCTTTGTGTAATTTACTTTAACTTATTAACTTCTTTAGGATTCAGATGTTTCTCCAGTTTTTTTCAAAATTTCTTTCAAAAATTACACAAAAAATAACTGGCTATCTCTGAGAAAATTTCAAAAGAAATCCCTGGAGGATTCCTTGAAGGAATATCTGTTAAACTCCTGGAGATACCTTTGGAGATTCTTAGAAGAAACTCTTGAAAATTTTCTGGAGGGTTCCCATTTAAAAAGATCCTGAAATGAATGCCTGGAAGAATACCTAAATAAACTCTCTGAAATACCGCCTTACTTGGAAATAATTTCAAAGAAAATTTGTTTGATAAATTTCTGAAGAGATTCCTGGAGAAAGTTGTGCAGGAATCTCTTAACAGAAATCCCAATCCATGTCCCAATCAATATTTTGTATAGGGATCCATGGAGGATTTTCTGAAGAAGTACCTGGAACTGGAAGAATTCTTTAAATTAATGCAAAAAAAAATGTTTTTTTTTAATAAATATTTGAAAAAATATCTGAAAAACCTGGAGAACCCTCTGCAGGTGTATATAAAAATTGTCTTAAATTGGAATTGCTTGATAAATTTCTGAACGGATTCCTGGAGAAATTCGTAAAGTAATCTTTTGATGATCTCTACAGATATCCTTGGGGAAATTGCAGACAAAGATACTAGGAGAATTCTTGAAGAAATCCCTTAACAAATCCCTGGAAGAACTCATGGAGATACCTCTGGAAGAATTCTTAGAGGAATTTCTTTGAGAAATTTTTGCAGGAGATCCTGGAGAAATAAAAAAAATCATTGCGGAATTCTTTAGAGAACCACTGAACAACTTTATAAAAAAAAAATTTAATGAATCTTTGAAAGAATACCTGGAAGAACTGGAGTACCCTCTGCAAGTATGCATAGAAAAAGATTCATAGAAAAATTTCTTAAAATATGCCAATAAATATATTTTGTAGTAATTTCTGCAGGATTTTTTGCGAGATCTTTGGAGAAATTCCCAAAATATCTCCTGAAAAAAAAATCTGAAAGAAAGAAGAAAGGTCTGAATAAATCCTAAGCAATCTCTGCAGAAGTTCCTGAAGGAACTACTGTAGAAACCAAATGAACTTCCAGAAGAATCTCTTGGGAGTTTTCTAGAGGAACTTCTAAAAAATGCATGAGTATCCCTGAATACATGAAGCAATATCTGAAGGAATCTCTAGAGAAATTCCATCAAATATTTTCCAAGGAGCTACTGGAAAAATAGCGAACTTTCTAAAATAATCTCCGAATCTCTGTGGAACAAATCTCCTTAAATAGCATCTGTTGAAGAAATCTTTGAAAAAAAATTCTAAAAAAAACACCGGGAAAAAATTCTGATAATATTCGTGGAAGAAATCCATCAAAAATATATAACTACAATATGACCTACGGCAAACTTGTAGAATAGCATTTTTCCTACAATTATCATCAAGGTTGCAATGAACTACTAACCTAGCCAATCTGTTTCAGTTCAGGTCGTACGGCAGAAGTTTCACGCATTCGATGTATTCTTTCAATACATGGTCTTCATGCCTAATTTCACCTTCTATAAATTTTCACACTATTGTTCCCAACCTAGAGAATACTATCATATCTATCATTTCATTATCCACTTTGATCTCTACTCCCTTACACTCTGAGTAGAAAATGACCGGAAATGCCATAAAATGATTACCTTGAATATCAAATGGTGTTTTATATTCTGGGATCTAGGTGTTCCAAACTGTCCTGTAGTAAAGCCCTTCAAAGCTACAAGAATAATTTTATGTTTTTTCGTCATAAATAATAGCATTACATAATCTACTGGGATTCCAGGTCAGCCAAACCACCTTGGAGTTCAGAATTTCAGGTCTACACTCGTAGCAGTAGCAATGATTTTGAATATTTTAAAACTATGTCGTAATGTGTGATTGTTTTCTGTAAGTTCCAGTAAGTATAATTGATTATACAACATAACTCTATATAGCCAAAACAGAAACTTCAATAGGAAGCAATCAGTGAAGTACTAGATTGAAAGTAGTGAGCTGGATTTTTGTATGGTGAGATGATCAATTCTCCGTTTCTGCAATGAAACGGTGCAAACAGCGTGGGTTATATGATTTCTAGGCTAATTTGATGCTGTTTGAGCAAAAGTTTGGACAATTTTGTTGTTGTATTATTTATTTTATGCAACTTCAACAACACAGTTACCCAAACTTTTGCTCAAACAGCATCAAATTAGTCAAGAAATCATAATACCCACGGTGTTTGCACCATTTCATTGCAGAAATGGAGAATTGAACATCTCACCATACAAAAATCCAGCTCACTACTTTCAATCTAGTACTTCACTGATTGCCTCCAATTGCTCCACTGCCCCCATTCGCACAACAGTCCCATGTGAATAGGAAACCCAGCAAACATGGGACTATTATGCGAATAGGGACAGTGTAGATGGTAGATTTTAAACATCATATTAGTTTGCCAGCCGATCTGATGATGTTCATTGAACATTCACAACATTTACTGTAATTACAAAACGTAGCTTCATGTAATGAAATAAGTTATTGTTACTCCCGTAGGCTTTAGGATCTAAACTCAAGAACAGTTTGGATGACCTAGGATATCTTGAATGATCTGATACTGTCTTTTGAACTTTCAGGAGACCCACTGGACATGATAGAATACAAACCATAGCTTTGTATGATGAAATAAGTTACCGTTACACGCGTAGACTTCAGGATCTAAACTCAAGAACAGTTTGGATGACCTAGGATATTCCAACTGTTCTGATACTGTCTCTTAACTTTCAGAAGACTTACTGGACAAGATAGATTACCAGTCGAAGCTTTGTATAATGAAAGAATTTACCGTTACACCCGTAGATTTAACGATCTAAACTCAAGAACAGTTTGAATGACCTAAGTATAAAAAAAAAATATTCTGCGTTATATTCTACCTTTCATATGCTGTTGAGAACCAAAACTACAGAAAAATGTAGAAAAAAAAAACTGTGGAAAAATTCCGGCTCCAAAGGGTTAAACAATTCACCTCCACACAGGCTTGTCCGCACTCGGCGCATGAAAATTCTGCTCTTTAGATTTACATCCCCTAAACCATCGAATTTATTCAATCTTTCTATCTTGCCTGATAGAAGGATGTTGAAATATCCTGAATGTCATTTCGAACTGTCAAAAAATCGCACCGCAGTGCCACACTGTGCGCGCAAAGAGAATTTCACCCGAGTGAATTCACCCCAGTGAATTTCTCTTTGCACGCTCAGTGCGGCACTGCGGTGCGATTTTTTGACAGTTCGAAATGACATTTAAAATATTCAAACATCCTTCTATCAGGTAAAATAGGAAGATTGGATAAATACGATGGTTTTGGAGGTGTAAATCAAAAGAGCAGAATTTTCATGCGTTCAGTGCGGACAAGCCTGCCTCCACACCACTTTACGAACATGAGGCTCTGATCATGGTCGAGGAGACCATTTATGGCACAAATTTCCCGAATGGAGGGGAACGTGCCTCTAGAGCCGACCTGCTGATGGTCGAGGAGAACTTGCAAGCTCTTGAAGTGTACGAGCAACAAGCGATAAGGAAGATATTTTGTGGCGAGCAGAAGAACGGTGCTTGTCAGCGAAGAACGAACCACGAGCTCGCTGAGCCTCATGGTGAACCCATCGTCCAGAAGGTCGCCAAAGTCAGAAAGTAGACAAGGCATGTAGCAACCCTGCAAAGGATGTGTTGTAAAAAATCTGGGCATAGCATGGCATCGTGGAGCAGAGTGGACAAGGTGGGCTGATCATGTAAAAGAGTGACCCACTAAATATATGAATGAAATGAAAGTACTCAGGAAATCTAACCATTAATCTAGGATTGCCGTCATCGCAACTTTCAACGACAAAGTCCACCAAGCTCATTTCCATGCCAGCCTGACGATGTTCACAAATATTAGCCTAGATAGATATTGGTACCGTGAGGATGACAAGGGCAATCCCATCCGTAGATATTGGTACACACCAGCCTGGGTACCTTCCGATAAGGTACGACCTGCCCCATCTCCCACAACGTCGTCATCGTCTTCAAATAATAAGCACTTCCACTCGCATTTCAACCACATCCATAATATGGGTTGACATTTGATTCGAAAGTGTGCTTTTCCGGGGAGCACGACAAGAGTCACTTTTAGCCCTTCCTGGCGGTCGGTCGGTCGGTCGTCGGCGCGATGCAACAACACACATCAATGCAATGTGGCACTGCCAACATATAATGAATGTGATAATATCGTCGCAGTCGTTTACTTTCCGATAAGTCGAACCAGTTTGTTCCAACCAGCCATTTCCTCGGGCGTGCTATGTGGATGGAGGAACCCCGAGGAGGTTGAGAGTTTTGTGTAGGTCATTACCGGTTGTTCGTTCTCACGCCCCAGAACTCCAGACGACTACGCGAGGTATGACTCATGTGCGGGATCTCAGATGCGGTGAGTAGCCGGCGTGTCCACCATATGTGCAGCGTGAAGCGTCGAGAAATGAAATTGCATATTGGATGACGTCAGAAGAATTAAAAGCATCCATCAACATGCTGTATGGTCTGGAAATCCTGCTGATGGAATAGGTGGGCTATAAGAAGATGAAGGTAGAGGCACATGTACCTAAATGTAGTGGCTCTAAAGTAGCAAAGCAGATACCTAAATGGTAAACGTTGGTGAAGGTTCTAAGCCCTTCCGTATGCGGCCAGAGGTTGAGCACGCAACATTCACGGTTGGTGGAAGTTCCATCATAGGTGAGCAATCCGAGTGAGCGATATCGAACCATAAATTTCGACTCAAAGTAGAGAGAGAGAGAGCTTCATTATAATCGGCCACAGTAAGAGTGCGCCCAGGATAACCGGCCCAAGGTGAGACGCTCGGAGGAGGGATGGAAGCAAACGACGGGTGAAACAAAATTCTTCAATGACTTTTATTATGTGAGCTTCGGCTTCTCTATTTTTTCGTGCTTTTTCCCACATTTTTCTTCCACGGAGCATAAATATGTACATACATAAATACACGTAAAGCAGCAAAGCACGCTGAAGTGGCTTCTTTTGTGTTGTCTGGTGCCCTTCTATTGGGTTTCGAGAGTTCGCGCAACTTGAAGAAGGAGGAAGCCCGCAAGCAAAGCTAGGGTCCCTCCCGCGTCACGAGTCCCGGCTGCTTGCTCTGCTCTGCTGGTGCCGCTGCTCTGACTAACTCTCCGGTTGGTGGTGCCCGTGCATGCATGGAGTAAATCTCGATCGGATATCGCATGTTGTTGGACCAGTTTTCAGGTAAATGGATGAAGGTTAAGTTGAAAATGAAAAACCCGCTGTGTGCTCTCAGCTGAGTCAAGGTGGAGGAAGCACAATGCACTTGACGCCGAGGGGTCTGCAGAACGTAATTTATGATTACCCGAGGAGCGTGAATGCGGACGGCGACAGTCCAGCGCTTTCAGTTGGCTTGGGTTGGGAGCCCCCTTGGTCCGGGGGCATCCATCGATGACGACGACGACGTGTGTGCATTGGAAATCCATTGCTCACAGAAGGTGTTCTTTCGCTGAAACGACCGGGACCTGCCGACTGCATGCAAAAGAGATGCCACTGCTCTAGCCGGTCCCACACAATGCATTGGTGGCTCAGGAATTTTGCCAAGAATAAACAACACTCGCCATATGCGAGGCCGAGGAGGGAAGAAGAGTTTAAGGCGAGCTGGGAAACGGCTATAAAGGCCAAGGCAGCGTCCATTTATTACGTAACGCTAAAATCGGCATTTTTAGACCCCCCCTCCCCCCTCCGTAACGCTTTTTTGTATGAAACCCCGAAAATTTTTGTATGGACCGTAACGCTCGGCCATACTCCCCCCCTCCCCCTGTAGCGTTACGTAATTTGTGGACGGCGCCCAATGTATGCAGAAAAGTTCGTTTATATGCAATAAATCTAGATAAAAATAAATATTGAAAACAGATACAATGGGGATGGGCGTGAAACAATGATCGGAGCTGGCTAGAGCCAGGTCTTCAGGGTATCGTTTTTTGCCTTTCTTTATTATCTATGGAATGGAAAGTTATTAACAGAATGACAGAAATAACATTTTTATGTCATATCAAGTACTGCTGTGCATGTCTCTTGTGAGAAACAAGTTATCCACTAAATGCTTTCGGCATTTCACCAAATTAAAAGTGTCTTAGAGATTACTAATTTCTGGTTGTTGCTTTTGAGAACATTACCATTTAATCGAGAAGAAATCTTTAAAGGAAATGTGTTTTATTGTTTTTAAGGAAAATCAATACGCGTTCGTACTAATTAGACACGAATACATGGGAGAATAATTAACATATTATAATAGAACCTTTTTGCCTTTCTCGTACACCGAAGTGTAAAGAAAGGCTATACCAATCGATGAAATCGAATAAAATTTTATCATCCTGCGTGTCGTTTCATATGGACAAATTTTAGGAGCGATCCATTAACATATCACTTGAGTTTGATTGATATGGTTTCTTGAAGGCACGAGAAAGACAACATCACCGCTAGGTGGAATAGTTAAGGTTTTTCTTTCATGAGATAACTAAACCATCTTTATCTTTATCTTTATTTGGAGCAGGGAAAAGCCTGTTTGAGTAGAACAACATGTAGTCCTTTCTCAAATGGGCACAAAACCTCCTCGTCTTTTCGTACCAACAGAATAGTACATGGATTCCCAATGATACAATTGTTGCTTAAATATAACATTACAGAAAGCTTATGATTACTTAAACTATCCTAACTAACGAAACTAGAGGCCGATTTTAAGGCGAAGGGGAGGCAAGTATCTGGTCATATTTTTTTCGGAGAGTACCCTGAGAGAGATGAAAATCGAACTCGGAAAATCAGAGATTAAAGGTGCGGCACATTTCCAGGAACGGTTCGTTATGCCCATAATTTGTACGAGCACCTCGAAGAAAAAGAAATAAACAGTGATTTTGGATCTTCGCGCCGTACATGGAGGAGTTCTAACCCAATAAGTCTACAACGATCTTCGTAGTTTGGTAAGTTTTGAGAGTCGCTCCACGGGAGATGACGTAAGGCGAAGGGCACAACTTTATGTTGAATCGCCTCGAGACGACACATACTATTTTGGTAGTACGGTGCCCAAACAACTGCTGAATGTTCTATAACTGACCTAACTAGTGAGCAATAAAGAGATTTTAGACACTGTACATTTTTAAAACTTTTAGCCACGCGGAAAATGAAGCCAAACATCTTGGAAGCTTTAGAGCAATGTTTCCCAAACTTTTAGGAGGTATCGCCCCCTTAGAGCTTCAAAAAAATATTTTCGCCCCCTAGGTGAGATTTTATTTTTTCTATAGTAGAAGGCTGAAACTGTGCTTAGCTAATGCCTTAAAACTACTGTGGCAAATCTTGCAGTGGCATTCAGTGTATCTAAATCTGTGTCGCCCTCATTTTCATTAAATTGTTTTGTAAATGCGTTGATTTTCCGCATTTGAATATATAGTGAATTTAAATCGTACTTACAAAAGTATTGAAATCGTGTTTATGCCTATTTCTCAAACCTAGTTAAATGAACATTTATTAATCGAAATAGAAAAAAAGTGTGAGCACATATGAACACTCGATATTCCGAACCAGATGTTTTATCATTGTTCTTAAAATGACTTTTTCAACGACTGAGAGTCAATTGTTTGGTCACAAGTAGTCAGACTGGTGGAGAATTTGAAAACAATTTCAAACATATGTTATGTGAACTCAGAAAAATATCGGTTTGTTGCCGATAATAAGGAAAAATATTAATAATAAATATCGGTGTATTTTCAAATGTAGTTACGTTTTTCCAAATCCACATCCAAATTCAAATCAACGAGCTTCGTATACATTTGAATGCTTTCTGTGTTTTAAATAAACTATCAAATAGGTAAATATGGCATATTTAAAAGGAATTTTACGCAGAATTTTGGAATGTTTTCAAATGAACTTCAGTAAAGTTTGGAGTTCCTCCGAGAAGCTTCTCTGAAATACTTTCAAATGCAGTTGTTTGTAAACACTGTGATACGAATTTCATAAGAAAAGTGTTCTGAAATTCGACTGGTAGGGTCTGGGACAATTTGAGCAGGAGCACCTATTTGGGCACTTGCTGCTATAACTCAAAATTGAACCGATTGACTTGATTTTTGAGACACGATCAGATACGCACAGTATCTAGCCATGTGCAAAAATTCAAGTCAATCGGTTTGAAATTGACTGAGTTATAGCAGAAAGTGCCCAAAACAGGTGCTCCTGCCCAAATGGTCCCTGACCCTATTCATGTTTTTGCTTGGAAATTCCATTAATAAGTACGCCTACGAGTTGAAACGCAAATTTTCTCATCAATTCGCGAAAAAAATTCTTTTCATAATTTTGACAAAAACTAATCACGATTCATGAATGTTCATTATAGGAGTATCCAAATATATTTTTATTTAGATTTCCAGAATCACACAAACTCTTCAGAAATACGTCTAGCAATTTTGCCAAAGAGCCCACATAAATACCAATAATTCTGTAGAATTAAGTCGATCCTTATGTTTAATAGTCACAGCATTTTTTATTATCATAGACAAAACTTGAACTGTAAGCTTGAATGTCAGGGAGTTTTTATGATTCAGTTCACATTCTCGACTTATATTTTCGCCCCCCAATTTTGATTTCTCAAATTTTCGCCCCCCTGGGCCTGATTTTCGCCCCCAAGGGGGCGATTTCGCCCACTTTGGGAATCACTGCTTTAGAGGTAATGAACATGGAATCTAATAATACACCTAAGTCTTTGACTACGATGTCTCGCTTAAGAATAGTAGATCGGATACTGTAATCGAAGAGACACGCTGAGCGTTTACGGGAAAAGGATATCACGGAGCATTTCGAGGTGTTGAAATCCATACGATTCGTATCACACCATTTTACGAACACATCAAGCTGAGATTGCAAGAATGAAGCATCATGGTTGCTAATGACAATCCAGTAGAGTTTGAAATCATCTGCGAATGAGAGCTTGAGTTATTTGAGTTGCAGATTCATATCATTCAAGTACACTAAAAATATTAAGGGGCCTAAGTGACTACCTTGAGGTACGCCGGATGTAACTGGAAAGTATGAAATAGTATCTCCTATTTTGATGGCCATTTCACGGTCACTCAAGTAGGATTGAAGCCAGTCCAAGAATGGTCCCGAAAAACCAAGGCGTTCGAATTTAGCAACAGGCTGCAGAAAAATCAGTATAAATCGAGTGTACTTGCTGTCTATTTTGTAAAGTACGAGCTATAAATGATGAGCAGAGAATCAAGTTACTATTCGTTGATCGCTTTGGCATAAAACTATGCTGGCATTCAGAGATGGCTTAATAGTAGTTGTAAAATAGAAAATCATAGACTATTTTTTCAAACAGCTTTGAAACGGCGCTTAGAGCAGCTGTACCACGGTAATTGCTGACTTCCTGTTTGTTTCCCTTCTTATATACAGGAAAGACATACGATTTCTTCCAGTGACTTGGGAAAATCCCGGTTTGTAGAGATATGTTGAAGAGACGAGATAGAGGTTTGGAAAGACTACTGGAGCATTTTTTTTTTTCAGAACAATCGCTGGATCACCATCAGGACCGGAACTAGTTGAAGACTTCATGGAAGAACATGCATTTGCGATTGTTGCTGCATCGGCAGTAGGGTGGTCTCCAACTGGAGGACGAAGAGTAACATTATCTGCGACATCGTTTACTTGTTGTTGATGTAGAGATTCTTGTTTAAGCACACTTAAAAATTGATTCAGAAAGAGATCACAAATATCTTCTGCAGATGAACTTTCAATGTTTCCCTTAAACATGACAGTGGGAAGGCCAGACTCTTTCCTCTGTTTATTCACGTAATTCCAGAACTCGTTAGGCTTATGGCGTAATTTTTGTTGGATTTTACGTTGATAGGAAAGAAAAAGTTTACGATTAATGTGCTTGTATCGAAAATTAGCAGCAAGGTACATTTGTTTGCAACGGTGCGTTTTGAGTTTCGAGTATTTACAAAGGAGAGAGCGTTTTACCCTTTTCAATCTCTTCAGTTGATTGTTACTCCATGGTGGGTTTGCAGGCGGTTTGCGTGAACGTTTAGGGACGAATTGATCAATTGCATAGAGAATAATGTTGGAAAACGTGACAACCGATGAATTGAGGTCCAAGTTGAAAATGTCACACCAATTAATATTCGAGAAGAACGAATTCATCTCGCAGTAATCACCGCTTTTGAAATCGTAGTAAAGTGTTTCAACAGGATCCGTATACACACAGGGCGAAGCACCAGATATTTCAATTAACAAAGCAGGGTGGTGAGGCACCGCTTTCACAAGAGGGGAGGGAGCCTCCATTAGTGCATAATTAACATCTCCTTCAATGCTGCCAAAACAAAGTCTAGCATTCTGCCATTACCGTTGAGCACGGAATTGAACTGCATATCGCGCGCCAAGTTGTAGCCATCAATTAGCTTCGCAGCTGATAAACTTATCGAAGAGCAAGCCATATCAGGGTACAAATAATTCGAAGGACCGGGCTTCCAATGTTGGGAAGGTTGAAGTCGCCAATGATTAAAAAACTATCTTTAATCTTCATTTGAGTGATGATCCAATTAAGTGATGTAATGTGCTGATCTACATTCACGCCTTCAGTGCGATCAGGGGGAAATAAACTACACAGATAAATAGTGTATGGGTTTGAAAACTTACAGCTACCCAAATTTGTTCTACTGCTGCCGAATCAGGAACTGACAGCTGACGGGCTTTGAATTTGCTACTGCTACTTTTCTAATTCACGACAATTTTAAAACATTCTACTACTGTTTTGAGATAACATAAACACAAGAAACGAGCTCACCAATTTTATATAGAGCCCATATAGCCGAAGCAGTGAATTGTGAAAATGTAGCTATTGCAGTATAGTTAAAAATCACAATCAAAAATAAATGTGGGTGGTTTGGACATATTCGTGCGTAAGACAATAATAGTCCAATTTAGATGATGATGAACCTTAGCCCAACTTTGTTTAATCTCACTCTAAACACCAACCACCTGTACTACAATAGATCATCCAACCAGCTGTAACCCTCACGAAACTGACACATCGAAACAAGATTTTGATTTTTCGACCAAAGTTGATTAGAATCGAGTAAGTAGTAAGTGTAGTTAAAAAATTAAAAGTAATTTCAATAAAACAGGCCCTAAAGAAGGCATATCTAAGGATCGAAACGTCGGTAAAAATAAGGTAGAACCAAAGCTTTTATTTAAGACTGCATAGCTGAAAAACAAAGTTTAATAATACCAACAGTCGTTCCCAACAATTACTTAGAAAATTCCAATTTACAAAAAGCCTTTGCATTTTGCTAAAATATCAAAAAACTAGATAAAACAAAATAAATTATCATCAATTGAATTCCGAATCGCGAGCCGACATAATTAACGGAACTGCACAAAGTACAAAAGAACTCAGTGCAATCCAATTACGAAACACCTCAGGACTAATTTCCCCATCCACGCGGTGTCCAATTATTCCAACACAGAGCGTTCTCAAATTTCCATCTCCTGTTTTGCTGCTTTGCCACAATTAAATTCCACGGTGTAATCAAATTACGACCACCACCTGGCAGTCAGTCACTCCATCTCCCATCCAGCCAAGTACCTGTCCTTGGCGCAAATTCACGCCACTACTACGGGCACAAGTACATCCTTACTGCGAAAAGCTTCCAACTGAATAGCGCGCCAACAACGCAACGTTTTGGGTAGTAAGTCTCTTTAGTCGGTGTTCGGTTCAGTAGTACGGATGGTGGTGGGAGCACCCAAAGTGGCACGATCTTCCGATTACGCCATTTTAATTATTGATAAGATAAACAAGGCCAGCGCCAGATGGAACACCGAAGAGCGACCGACCGAGCGGGCGAAAGGTGTCAACGACAGAGAATCTTATCTATTCGTGATTAAGAGCAACTCGCGGTTCAAGAGGTTGACGCGTACTGCCTGAATGGCCGCCACCCCCTCGTCGGTGATGGTGTCGGTGTGAGAGGCGTGTACGTGTATATAAGGCGCCACTTTAATAAGGTGGTCCTTGGGAGCTGGAAGCGATTAAACCATCATCTGGTGTTGATGCTGGATATTATCTTGTAGTGGATCATCCTCAGTCATGTCCGTAAGGTACAAGTTTGAGGGCCTCGTAAACAGACGTTACCCATAAACATCCCAAATGGCGACAGACTAGATTTGCGAGACGACGAGATTAAGATGGCACCGATGAAGGTAAGTACAATAGCAGATTAAAATTTAATATCCGGGCGAACCCGTTAAAGTGAAAAATGAGCCAGGAACAGAACTTTTTTGTAGTCGTAAAAATATCAATAAAAATGAGCATCTAAATTTGATGAGAAAAGGATCACCGCGGGTGACATCGCTAGGGTGGGTTTCTTTCATATCTAGCAAACTTCTCAGATGTTTCCGAACGACAAAAAAAAACTCTGGGTAAGATGAATGCATCAATTAGGGTAAAGTGTTCCGAAATGAGTTTGTTCAACATGTTGGAGATGACGCTTCGCGTTTTTCACTTCGCTAGTAAATGTAGTATTTTTACAAATTAAACAGACGCAAATGGTCATCGATAGGAAGACCGATTACAAAACAATCGGTGCAGTTAATGTTTAAGTTTTGAATAGGATAAATTAGGGATCATAAAGAGTACTAATGGTACAGAGACCCCACAAATCAGTTGGGCAACCATGCGTCTCCATGGGTTTACCCATTAAACACTGCCAGTCAGCCTGTCGTATAACAGCATATATTTCACGATGTGATTGGAAATTCTAATGTTGGTACGATGTGTATTCTGAGTGCAGTTCATATATTCGGTGAGCTCGTTCCATGTTTTTACATAAATCAAACAGCATCTTATCTCAAGACTTCAAAGTCATGTTTAAGTTTAAAAGTTGCCGATTCTGGAAGGCATATGATGGCGTAAGCTTTCGAATCTTGGGAAATAAATAATAAGGCTACAATGTGATCGATCTTTTCCACAAAGCAAAAAACCAGACCAAGGAAAATTTCTCACATTATTGATTTTTTGGTGAATCGTTATAACCGTATCTCCCCTGCAAGGACTCATGGCATGAACGTGGACACGAACCCAACAAGAAAATAATCGACGGGGCGTCCATAAATGACGTAGCTTTTTTTGAGCGATTTTTAATACCCCCCTCCCCCCTCGTAGCATTTCGTCACAAATTCAGACACCCCCCTCTATAAATGACGTAGCTTGTTAAACACCCACCCCCCCCCCACAACAAAATTTTCATGTAAAAAAAACTCGAACTTAGCTCTGATTTCAATTTTAACTTGTATGCTAACAGAATATTATGAAAAAACAACAATAGCAAGAAACATTGCCGACTGCCAGGTTCAGATCGCCGACATCACGACCATAGGTGCAACCAGTGGAGATTATCACCAAAGCTAGTGACTCAATAAACCACCCATCATTCTGCTACCATATTAGCCTAGAAGCTCTTCTGAAGATATTAGTTTGTTCACTAATAAATCTATTAAGAATATCAAATTGATTTCATTTGAATAAAATTCACCACGACATTCGAAGGACCCTGGAGGAGTTTCTTCTAAAATTACAGTAGTTCATTTTGGAATTCCTAGAGAAGTTTATTTTGGAATTCCCATTTTTGAAAATGTCTCCCTTTTAATTCCTCCAGCACTTCCTTCTGGGATTTCAGCACTTCCTTCTAGAAAATTCCTCCTTATTGTATTCCTTCAGGGGTTCCTTCAAAGATCCCTCCAGTAATCCATTCCGGAGTTCCTTCTTAGATTCCTCCAAAAGCTCCTTCTGAGATTTCTCCAGGAGTTTTTTTTTTCGAAGGTTTTTCTAAAAGTTTATTCATGGTTTCCTTCAGGAGGTCTTTCAAGGTTTTTTCTCCTCTCTTCCACCAGCAGTTTCTTTAGACATCTGTACAGGGATTTTAACCGGAATTTCTTTTGAGATTCCATCAGAATTTCTTTCTGTGTTTCCAAAAAAAAGTTCCTTTCGGGATTCCTCCAGGAGTTCCTTCTTGGCTTCCTTCAGGAATTCACTCAGAAATACATTCCAAGATCTTGGTAGGTAACCCCTCCGGTATTCTTTCAAAACCCTCCCAGGAGTTACTTCTGTGATTCTTCCAGGTGTTCCTTTTTGGATTCCTTCAGGAATTCTTTCCCGGATTCTTCTGGGATTCCTCGAAGACTTCCTTCTAGGATTTATCCAGAATTTTTTTTCACGGGACTCCTTCAGTAACTTTTTCCAGCATCCCTCCATCCACTCCATCCAGGATATTTTAGAATTCTGCGTGGAATCCCTTTACGGATTCCTCCCATAGTTGCTTCTGGAAATCCTCCAGGATATTCTTTCTTAGATTTTACCAGGAGTTATATCCAAATAATTTACCGTGATTCCCCAAAAGTTATTTTCGGGATTGCTTCAGAAATTCCTTACGGGATTCTTTCAATTATTTCTTCCGTGCTTTCTTCGGAAATTAAACCAGGAGTTCCTTCTGACAATCTACAAATATCTCCATCTAAGATTCTTCCAGAAGTTTATTCAAGGTTTCTCCGAAAGCTTCATCTAAATTGCTCCAGGTACTCCTCACGGAATTTCTTTTGATATTTCTCTATTTTCTTTCATGATTGTTCCAGGAGTTCCTTCTGAAATTCTTCTGGAAGTTCCTTCAAGGATTCCTTCTGAGATTCCTCGAGATCCTTTTGAAATGTTTTCGAAAGTTTTTTTTTTCTTGGATTCCCAGTAGGAATTCCTGTGGAAATGTTATCCTTCTCCTGTTTGGGAAACCTATGAAGAACACAATCAGAAATTCCTTACAAAGTTGCTAGAGGAGTTCCTTAAGAAATTGTTGGATAAATTCTTCGAAAAAGTCCTGTAGAAACTATATAAGGAACTCTTGGAATCTTGCCGTAATGCCTAAAGCTTAGAAAAATTTTCCTTTGTAACCTTAGCGGCGTGCAGTGCCCTCTATATCAAGCAGCAAACTATTGGTCTTGAGATGCATTTCAGCGAAACTGAAATTTGTCTACAAACACAATAGGGTATCGCGCCACTTGGGCGGTGGCTTCTATATTCGTCTGTTTTCCACTATAACTCAGTCAATTTTGAATCAATTGACTTGAAATGTTGTACACGGGTAGATACTATACCTATCTCACCACATTCCAAAAGTCGTGTCAATTGGTTTAAATTTGACTGAGTTATAGTGAAAAATAGACGAATATATAAGCCACCGCCCAAGTGGCACGATTCCCTATATTATTCTTTACGCAGGATTTCAAAACCACTTTCTCAGATACAGTTGTTGCGTCCGATAGCTGCATGTCTTATGAAATGAAGCCGGCATTTATTTCCATTATTTGTTATTTACAATAATGTGAATAGAAAAAAACGTGCATTTTTTTATTTACTGGATAATAATACTTAATGCAAGTAGAAAGTTTATTAATTATGAAAAAAAAAAAATTCTATAGGGCTAGTAGAAAGCTACGTAGCATATCACAAACCCCTACCCCCCTATCGTCACACTTCGTCACAAAATCACAAACACCCCCCTCCCCCCAAAAAAGCTACGTCATTTATGGACGACCCCCAAAGCGTTATAAAAAACGGATGAAACGCACAAAAAGCAAGAAGCCAAATAACGTCCCTAACAAAGATACAGTTATCCACCCGGACACATTTGCTTGGCCGGGTCTTTTAAGGATCGCCCGCTTCTTTGTCGCCATACACACCTTTTCCCATTTTTTTTTACAGAACACACTTCAAGTTGTAATCCCAACACACTAGCCTTCTGTGTGATTATTGGGTTTGTTGTTGTCATTTTGTACCTGCGCTCACCATTTCCTCCCTGACGATTGTTCATTCTTGTGAAGTGAGGCACATTTTGCTAATCTGAGTGCCCTTTCTCCTCCATCCGTCGTCCATCAGTCAGTGTTGCTACTTTCCGATTGGCAACGAACCATTCTTGTTCTTGTAATGGTCGGTATAAAAACACTTGTTTTCAGGTCGTTCTTATCGCACTTTTGCCTAGGTCTTGTACGCACGCTGGGAAACTAGGGCTCGTGTGAAAGTTGAAGGATAATCTGCATTGTGTGGGTTAGTTTTTTTTATGACATCTTAATGTTTATGGCTCTCTTCCATATAGGTTGATGATTGGTATTTGTTTGGGCCTTTACGACAGGTTTCATACTATATATTGCGGTTGATTTGGGGTAACGAATCGATTTGATGTAGCAGCAATAAACAGTTATTTCGACCATTCGCTATTAATAGAACTACTGTAAATAGTACTGAGTAAAAAAGCTCTCAAATAACTGTATTAATATACAGATCAAATGATTTCGAGTTTCTTTTCTATTGAAGATAGAACGCCAAGAAGTATACGAAATAATAAATCAATGCCCATTTGGTTTGATGGGAAAACTAAGACGCAGTTTTGGACCACCCCTCCGAAAATCCAAGCGGTCAGTGAGAACGCAAAAATAAAACCTTTCTCCATACACGCCCTCCTCAAGTAATGTGTTGTTCTTGCCTTGGTTCTTGCATGACTCATTATACCGTTCTCCCCCCGTCGTCGTCGGTCCCTGTTGTAAGTAGGTATATTGGATGATGATGACCGAACAACCGACCAATGCAAAACGTGTAAACAAGCGACCGGAAATGCGCAAAGTTTGCGAACCCCCTTCGATGATCTCTACTTGCGCTTACACCCGCGCCCTCTTTCTCTCTTTACTGACGCAGTTGCGGGTACGGAAGTGTGGAAGAAGTAAAGAACACACGTAGACCGATCGACTGACAGGCAACGAATCTGTCGGTCGGGTTAGAAAAACGGAAGCCTGGCAAAGCGGGCTGATAGGTAATTTGGGTATGAAAAGGATTGACACATGCACTATTAGGTTACTGTCAGCGCAAAAAAAGCACCTGCTTCGTATTTGACCAAATGTTAACTCTCATGAGCCAATACAAAAGATGGATTAAAGTATTGGGAAAGGCGATATTTTCTATTCTCCAGAAATATTCAACAAGCTGTTACTTTTTGACAAGTGCAAGTTTTCAATTTTGACTATTAGTCAACCATCTAGCTAAATACTTATTATTTGTCATAGTTATGTTTATTCTACAAAATATCATATTCGAATGCGCGAAGCAATGGGTCATATAAAAAATAGTAGTAATTTTGAGTTTACTACGCTTAAGGTAGAAAATACTAAATGTGAAACATATTTGTAATGTTGGGATTCCGATTAAAAAAAACCCAGATTAATCCACCTAGTGGTGACAATGCCATTCTTACGGTTCATGTAAAATTTGACCTCCTTATGAACCCAAACTGTGCACAGTAATTTTAGACGCAAAAGGAGATTAGAAAAACTTTATTTAGTGTTGATGCGATCAAATTATAATTTTCCCATAACACGTTGATCCATCCTACTTTATATTAACACCTCAGGAATTTGAAATGGTGTGATTTGATGAGATTGCTTTGGTCACGATTTTGTTGTCTTGCATATATGAAGACTTTGACCAGTTGCATACAATGTTGAATTCGGAATTACAAGAACACGAGAGGAGCTAGACCTTTTTCTTCTTCTTTACAGCTCGACGTTCGCATTGGAACTTGGCCTGCCTCTCTTCAACTTAGTGTTCTTTGAGCACTTCCACAGTTATTAATTGAAGGGCTTTCTTTGCCTGCCATTGCATGAATTTTGTAACATTGTGTGACCCGACCGGAACAGGAATCGAACCCGCCGTCTCCGGATTGGCGATCCATAGCCTTAACCACTAGGCTATCTGGAGACCCCAGGAACTAGACCTTTGAAGTCAAAGAACGAATTGTAGAGCGGAATAGGGCCACAAATTTGCCTAGGAGAAAATTCAAATTTATTACATACGCATTTTTCAAAGATAATTTACAAAAACAAATTAAAAAAACAATACTTTCGAGCTTATTTGCTTTAGAAAACTAAGTTTTTTAACTAACCAATAGATTCAAAGACCTTTCTTTGGTAGAAAATTTAATAAGCCTTCGAATGAGGGTTAAAAAGCTATGATAAGGTTGAGTTTGAGCATGAGCTTGAGCATAGATGACCGCACAATTCGTAGTTGCTACTCCGTGATTGACCAGAGCAATCGAAATTGCACAAGGAACCAATGAATAGGTTCTCAAGTTATAGCCAGTTTGAGGCATGCAAGTCAAAAACATGTAAAGTTCAATTACTACGTAAAGGTTGAGATTTGACCATACGCGTAGATTTTTTTACCATTTATGATCCTCTATCACTCCTTAAAAAGTTTGCATTCTCGAGCCTAACACCCTATATAGTCTGAACCTATTTGCTAACGTTCTTCAAAGGTTATCAAAAAAGCACTACCGGCAGTCCCTAATGTGGTCTTAGCCTACTTCCTTGATAACCAGTCATCAGGTTATCGGAAAGTCGTTATTTGTTGTATCACATGCATGGGATTGGTTCTCTTTTATATAAGGCCATTTCCAGTGGGACACCCGGTAACGGTTCCGGAACAAGACCGGATTAGATATGGTCTGAGACTATTTTCTTGCTAACCATTCATCAGGTTATCGAAAAAGCCGCTTTTTGATGTGTCGCATGCATGGGCTTGGTTCACTATTATATTCGGACACTTCCGGTGGAACATCCGGAACCGGTTCCGGAACACTACCGGTTCAGATATGGTCGGAGGCCAGTTTCTTGCTAACCTTTCATAAGTTATAAAAAAGCCACGATTTGATGTGTCGTATGCATGGGTTTGGTACACTTTTATATTTGACCATTTCCGTTGAGACACCCGGAACTGGTTCCGGAATACAACCGGCAGTCCCCAATATGGTCTGAGCCTATTTTCTTAATAACCGGCCATCAGGTTATTGAAAAAGCCGTGATTTGATGTGTCGCATGCTTGGGTTTGGTTTACTTGACCACTTCCGTCGGGACCCCCGGAACCGGTTCCGGAACACTACCGGTTCAGATATGGTCTGAAAATATTTTCCTGCTAACTGTTCATCAGGTTACCGAAAATGCCGCTGTTTGATGAGGCGCATGAATGGGTTATGTTCAATTTTATATTTGGCCACTTCCGGCGGGACACCCAGAACCGGTTCCGGAATACTACTGGTTCAGATATGGTCTGAGACTATTTTCCTACTTACCGTTCATCAGATAATCGAAAATGTCGTGGTTTGATGGGTCACATGCATGGGTTTGTTGCATTTTCATGTCTGGCCCCTTCCAAGGGTACTGGTCCGGAACACCTAAATGGCCATAACTGCGGAACGGCTGGACCGATCCGAACCATTTTCAATAGGAATCAATGGGACCAAATTCCCCGTCGAATGAATCATCGATCATTAAAATCGGTAGAGGTTTACTGCCAAAAAGTGATGTGAGTTTATTTGTACACACACATACACACACATACACACACACAGCCATCACCTCAATTCGTCGAGCTGAGTCGATTGGTATATGTGACTCGACCCTCCGGGCCTACTATCAAAAAGTCATTTTTGGAGTGAACATATAGCCTTTCCAGTACACTTAGTGTACGAGAAAGGCAAAAAGTACGAAAATTTGGAAATTACGATGGTAACAATTTTGAATAAAAACGGGTAGTACCGATATAATACTGGCTTTTTCGATAGATACCAATAAATTCAGGAGGTAACCTGTTTGAAATCGCAGGAACTCTTTCATGAAATAGGATGTTCTCCAGAGATTCATGGATTTTCTTGGAAATTTATCCAGAATTCCTCTGTTCAGAATTCCCGAAGTTCAGAATTCTTCCTTGAATTTCCTTCTAGATTACTCCTTGGATTTTAATCGCAAATCCTTCTTTAAATTCTTTTGCTGTTTCGTACAGAGTTCTTTCCACGATTTTCCCGACACCCTTTCTTGAATATAAATAGGTTTATTTCTAGAGGTTTTCTGTGGACTACTTCGGGAGTATGTCCAAAGATTTCATCTAGAGGTTTTCCCGGATTTTTTCCGAGAATTTTCTGGTGTTCAATCCGGGATTTCTCATGTTCTACCAGAGTGCCTCTTAGGGTTTTTGCAGTAATGCGGAGTACCTCTTGGGATTTCTTCCAGACATTTTGTACGGTATGAGAGTTTCTAACGGGATTCTTTTCGGAAAACCTGTTCTAATTTATGCAAAGTTTCTTCTGGGATTTCTCTTACTTATTTTCCGATAAAACTTTCCAACATTGTGCAGGATTTGCAAATTGCAGAAGATTTTCCAGAGAGTTTTCAGAAATTTCTTGTGGAGTTTTTCTCGGATTTCGCTTAAAAGTTTTCAGAGTCTTCCTGAAATTACCCCAATGTTTCCTTCCTAGATTTGAGCTTGAGCTTGATTCACCGCCCGTGGATGCTACTCCAGTATCGCCAGACCAGCTACACTCACACAAGAAATCAATGAGATATCTGCCGGATACTAAGGCACGCATCTTCAGTGTGAGTGTTGGTGATCATTTTCTTAGGTGATAATGGCGCTTGCCACGTCAGGTTGCCGGTAAGTGTAGGAAAGGGGAAGGAAGTGATTATTGCAATCATTTGTATCCACAGCAGACCGAATATACCTCTGCGTCTGCACGAATTCATGCGGATGTCGGAGTGTCGGTGGGATATGGTTGGCAAAGGGTTCACACATTGGTGCGTGGATGCCAGGCGTAAGGCGGAAGAATAGAGTCTTATTCTGAAGATAATGCGGCACAGTTCGCTTGAATGCATAACTCGTAGGCATTATTTGATAGATTGGCACTGTGCTGTGAAAGTTGGAATGAAGGGAATAACTATTTATGTAACGAGTTGCAAAAAGCTGATTTTTTCAGCACGAGTCGTACATTTATCCAACGAGGCTTGCAATGATTTTTTCATAATGCAACTCATTTGAGTTACATAATGTTCATAATGCAACCCAAATGAGTTGCATAATGCACATTATGCAACTATTCTTCATTATGCAACCCATTTAAGTTGCATAATGAACCAGATCAGAAAAATTGGCCATTATGATACCGAAATGAGTTATATAAAAGAAAAATTATGATACTGAATTGCATAAACGTATTTTTCACTCGTTTCTATTCCAGCGATGGCTATGAACATGTGGATATACATGAGTTGTATATGTAGAGAGGAGGGAGACAGTATATCGTCCAGTATGCTAGAACTAGGTAACTGGTTTTGCGAAATCTCGCGGATTTTGTTTATATCTGAATATATACTACAATAAACAAAAGTTTGTCCATTGAAACAAAGAAAACACATAATAATTCAGCTTTTAAGACCACAAAAGTGTTAGTTTTATAGCAGAGTTAGTTTTACCACTTTTAGCCGCAATTCCCAAACGAGTTACCTAGTTCTAGCATTAAGGGGGCGATATAGAAAGATACAAAGTAGGAGGAAAGGGACGGGCCAGGGATTGAACCTAGGATCTTCTGCATACAAATCAGAAGCGGTAGCCTCTACACCACCAATATCTAGAAATCTAGCTCCTAGAAATTGGCCGTGTTGTCCCATTTTGTTTTTCAAATTTTTCAATAGTTCTTCTCGTAGTCTCTAGCGAAATATCCTCAGTTTTCCCAAGAATTTCTAAATAGGAATCTCCTGAGATATTTCGAGAAAAAATCCCGGCAAGAACTCCGGGAGCAACTATTAGAAAAATTTCGAAATCCCTAGACGATTTTCGATAGAAATTCTCGTTAGTCATCCCAGGAAAAACTCTAAGAAAAATCTCAGATGGATCATTGGAAGGAGTCCTGGAAGCAACTACGAGAAAAAGTTTGGATAAATTTTTCGAAAGAAATAGTGGGCCAAATTCCAAGATAAATATTATCAAAAACTCCTGCACAAATCCCAAAAGGAGCTCCAGAGACATTGGCGAAACTATAGCCTATTCCCATCTCTAATACTGAGCAGTGAGCAGAGCACTCTTGTTATGCGTAACAGTCAACGCGTACGTCTGTAAAGCGAGGGTGCCGGAAGCGCTCTAGTTTCTCCAATGTCCACAAGGTACCCCAGAAAACATCTTGGAAGAAAATCTAAGATAAATCATGACTAACTTCGAGAGAAATTCCGGAAGAAACAACGGATGTAGCGATCAAAAAGGTTCCAGGAGCAACATAGAGAAAAAATCCACGGTGAAACTTCAATAGATTTCCCACCAGAATTTTCTGTAGAAATTCCGGAAGAGTGCAGAAAGGTCACCGAAAAGAAAAAAATAGAGAGGGACTCTGGGAGCAATACAGGAAAAAATCCGTGGAAGAAATAGCGAGAGCGACTTCAACAGAAAGTCCTGAAAAAATAATGCCAGGAACTCTAGTAGAATTTCCGGGAATAATTCCTGTAGAAATTCTGGAAACAATCCCGAAAAAATCTCTGGAAGAAATCCCGGATTGAAGTCCTGAGGAAATCCAGAAAGATACCAGAGAGAATCGCGGAAAATCCTTCAATATTATTCGCAAGAGAAACTTAAATAGAAATTTCGTGATAACATCTGAGAAATATCCACAGGAAAACTCCTCCGAATGAATCTTGAGAGAAATTCCACGATTTTTTTAAGAAAAACGGAGAAAGAATTCCGGGGAAAATAACGAAAGGGACTCTGGAAACAATACCGAAAAGACCTGTGGAAGAAATCATGGAAAGAAAATCTTCGAGAGCATCTTGAAAAGTTCAAGGAAAAATCGGTAAGAATTCAATAATCCTTGAAGATTCTAAGGAAAGAATCTCGAAGAGAATTTTTCAAATCTTAGTAAAATGCCAGTACAAATCCAGAAGGAATTCAAGAATAAATCCTAAGAAAAATTAAGTAACAATATACGGAAGGAGTCATGTGAGTAGTTAAGGAAAAAATTTCCTCTCTAGAGAAACTTCAGAAAGAAACACTGACAGAATTCACCTTAAATTTGCATCTAATCGAAATCGTTAGCTTTCCGAATAACCAACAGGAGAAATCTTATACATTTTCACGTAATAAAAAACTTTCAATATGAATTTTTAGCTTTACGAGAAAAAAAAATTAAAATTCATTCGCTTGGCCAACTCTTTTCTACAATTTCGTTCAATTTTAACCAAATTTGAATCTTTTTCATGTTTGGCAATTAAAAAAAATGCAAACCTTTCTAAGAAAAAAAACATTATTTTATATCCGTATGACAAAATATAGTAAATCTGGACGAATTGTTGGCAGAACGCATTATATTAAACGTTTCTGTTTCAGTTGAATAATTCGTGATAACATTTCTTCAAGCAATTATCAAATGTTGAGTCCAATTAGTATTCGTTTTTTAGGAAAAGTAAAAAAAAACAGCAGCAAAGTTTTTCTATTTAATCAAAACAGTAACCACGCAATCATAGATCCGTCCAATGGAAGTAAATTTTTCAGTAACTTTTTTACTGTCTAAATCATCAAATACTGTTCAATGAATACACTTCAGCTACTGTACATTGTTTGTTTACCTGTATTGGATTGGAACGTGTTTTTTTTTTCGTAAATAACATTGAGCTTGATCAAGATTTGGGAAGTTGCTTCGAAATTAGAAATGACGAAAGTGAAGATCGTGATTACCCAAGTAGCATTTCTTAGTCAAATAGACTTTACCCAAGTAACCACGGCGCTGAAGCCTTATTGCATGCAGATATACGGTGTATTTAGAGCAGTCATTACTTTACATGAACACTTAAGGTTGATTTAAAGTGGAATTGGCAATTATGCGACTGTTCTTAGATTATATCAGTATAATCTTAATTTGATTCTATAATTGCCCATTTCCACTTTAAATCATCCTTAAGTTTGCATGTAAAGTAATGATTGCTCTAAATACCCCGTATATCTGCATGCAATAAGACTTCAACGCCATGGTTACTTGGGTAGGAGGTTCTAGGAACCATAATAAAACCAAAATAAAATATATTACATTTTTAGACGGTTTTCGAAACCTCGACAAGGCTAATTGGTAATCAAAATGTTACTTGGGTAAGTAGGACTTAATTATGCGATTAAAATTGAATGTCGCTCTAAAATTGAGAAGTATGTATGAGCAAACTAATAGTATTATTTATTGCATAATATTCACAGGAAATTGTATGGTGTTTGTGTGATACGAACCGGACAGTATGGAAAGACAGCCCTAGCAACTATTTGAAGTCTGCTGACTCTGGAAATGTTTAAAAAATTGTGGAAAACCTATAATGCTTTAATAATCATGGAAAATGATCCTCAAACCCAAACAATTTGAAATTCTTTATTGGATAACGATACTTATTGAGCCCTGACGGTCAATAAATATACATCGAGCATTTCTCATAAATATTCTGACACATATAGTCAACATTTCTATATCCGGAAGCAGCACCATTGCGATGAACCGTTAGGTTTATGCGAAAAAATTGAAATGAAACACCTTTACTTTACTGCCAAACCATGTGATCTTTTCCAGGAACATCTAATATGTATCTAAATGAACAATTTTTGAGGATTTCAGTCAACAGAACTTCATTATTGTTATTTAATAGATGTTGTTAGTAACTTAATAACAACTTGTTATTCAAATCGAGCCTATGGAGACGCATGGTTGTTCATATAAATATTTCCCATTATTCACGAACTTGTTAAGATTCGTTATTACTGTTAATCACAGTCTGTACCTGTATGCTAGGTCAAATTTGGGCCAATATTGCAAATTGTCGTTACCCATTTACATAGATGGATGCATCTATCATAAATAAAATCTCTGTTTGTGTCCAAACATGATGTTTTTCAATATTTCTGGCGCATGCAATTCACTTCATTATCAAACCAACATTGATCACAATCAACTGTATTTCAAGCACTCAATAGCCCTCCATTTGTCACCCATTTACATAAACTAGGCCTTCGTGTTGTTTTGACTTCAAGCTCGCTCATTCATGGGTTTGTTTTGCCACACACGATTCCATTAGGCCGCATTCACCAAGCGCGGGCATGGCGATACATACCCACTCAATCATTCCCGCGTGCGATAAGGTTCCCCAGTTGAGTATATTGACCATTATGACGTACGATAAGCATCGATAACAAAACGCTCATTTATCTATCCGCAGTCAGCAGTGTTGGTTGGATGGTTCAACCGCACTTACCTTGATCATTGTTTGCCGGCTTGATTGTTACGTTGATCGACGCGAAGAACCCATAGGCGCGATCACAGCTGGGCAGTTCCTGTTGGTCAACGCTCTTGGTCTCCACTCCTCCTTGCTCCAGCGAAAGGGCAAGCACGCAAAACAGGACCACCACCCACGACATCTTCTGGCTGCAGGCTAATCCACGTGAAAGATGCATTCTTATTCTCGGTTTGCTTCAAAATTTGCTTCACTGAACTTTTCACAACACTTTAATCTTACTCACGAAATTCTCATTATATTTTGAGATCAACCGAGTCAGCAATAAATTTATGAGAATGACAATCTGTCGCTGTCTGGCCGTTTCTTTCTGCGACAAAAAATAAACGTGCTATCAAAATAAAAAATATTTTCGTTTGGCGATATTATTTTCACAGCAAAACGTTTCACGCGTTCGAAATTCGTCACACGATTCTAATTTACTCGTGAGGTGACACACTTTGCGTTATTTTCCTCGAAATATTTTCTGCCCTGCACCCTCAGATCGTCAACCACTTGAGCGATTCCCGTTCTGGCGCTGTTCGGAATGAAAATACACTCGCGCAGACAGGCACACACACCGGGGTGCTCTCACTTGAGAAGGTTGAAGCGCAAAAAACTGTAAACAAACCTGGACAGACACTTGACGCGTTTCTTATCGCGCGATTTGCCACAACACAGATGCACACTTTCTTCTTATTTCTCCCCCTGCTGGGTTGTGTATTATTTTTATTAAGATTGGCTCCAACACACTCCCTTCTGCTTTTCCGCCCACCGCATAGGCTATTCCGCCAAGCGCTCCAACATTTCCATCAACTTAGCACTCATTACACTCTCGCCTTCTATTTTGCTCCTCTTTCGCGAATCGTTTTTTGTGGGCGCAGATAGATACCTTCGGAGTGAGCGTGCAGCTGTCAGAAATTCGCGAAAATGAACATACAATAAATGGCCGCTAGAAGTAGCCGCATCACCCGCCCTCAGATCGCTATATCCATACGTTTCGCAGCTACGAAGTGATCAGCAGGCTTCTCCATGCATGGCTCAACCACCTCTCGCCAATATCGCGATCTTTGAACCGGGCCAGTCAAGCCACTTTGGTCAAAGTTCTCAGCCTCTATCTCGCGATACTCTTTCTTCTTGACCTCGCCGCTCACTGTTTGTGTTGCGAATGGGGGAGGAAAACCTATTTCCCTACCGGAGTGATCACACAGTGGAAAACTCTTTCCACAACCGCACTGTCTCCCGTCGCCCTCGATGCAGATTATCACTCTGACTTGGCTCTAGCAGGGCTCCTATCCCAAGAAAAGAACGAATAGAAGTTCACATGCGCGCTGCTCGAACGGTACAACCAACCATAACAAATGCCCGGAATGAACTGAGGATTGAAAATTCTGAACGGCGAGCGAACCCTCCTCTTTGCATCACACGGACGACGACGGGCAGCACACGGCTCTACTACACGAGCGACGACGGTCTGGTCCGGTTCGAACTCAGTCAACCACCCAACCCGCAGCAGCAGAGCCAAGAGCACACACACGATGGGTTTGTTGTGCTTTTCATTCAAGCTTCGCCGCACACGCTCCCGTGAATCAAAACGAATGCTTGTTCTCAGCAGTGCAGGCGCATTCATTCTCTCCGGTCTCAATTGCGAACAATCCGCGGCGACCAGGTTGGAGGAAAATCATGAATGGAATGAACCTCTGATAGTGTGCTCTCCCTCTCACTGTTTCTCTTGGATTCGAAAATAAAATCGCGAATCGATGTTTTCTCACCGGGTGATTCGCAATGTGCGAATGTCGAGTGGAGCACCGGGCAACATCGTTTCGAATTTTTCTATGAATTATTTATTAATTGTTAATCTTTCAACAAATTTGTATTGTTTTACATTGAATTTTTATAATACACTAGCTGTACCCGGCAAACTTTGTCTTGCTTACTGCGTTTTTTGACGTTTCAAGTTTCTAGCCAGGGCCAAGTCCCCGGTCAAACGTTTGGAAGATCGATGTTCAAAAAACTCTCAATTTTTTCATGTTTTTTGCCTCATAAACTTTCCTTGGGTGAAAACTAACAGAACAAATCTAAGACGACCAAAATCGGACCTTCCGTTCGCAAGTTATGCGCGGTCCCACGTATGCCACTGCATTTTTATATATATAGATGATCTAAACAATTACCTTGCACCTTTTTTTTTTTTTTTTTTTTTTTTTTTTTTTTTTTTTTTTATAGAATGAGAAAATCTGCAACAGATACCCAAGAGGTGGTTCCTCGGGTGATGTGGGGATCGACCCACTAAAAACTCATTCTCTCTCTTCCTTACCTTCGCGGTACGCCCGTTAGGGATGACTTCGAGAAGGGGGGGACCGTACATGAGTACACTCTAATAGTAAGCGTTCCACCAGCTACCGCCTTAAGTTGTTCCCTCTCCCCTGGAGGCTTGGGTCCTGGCTAGTACTTAGACTACCCGTTGAACTCAAGCTCCTGGATGGGGAAGGGGGGCCAACTCAACTAGCTGTTGTTCGGCTCGCCATTTACTCTGCAGTTCAAGTACGATTCGAGAAACCGTGGAAGTAACGGAGTCCCACTTGTCCGCCCCCATACACATCCTTTCAACAATGTTGTCAGGCGTGATATCTCTACCGCATACCTCCTGCATACTCGACCTTTGCTCCACGAAACGTGGACATTCAAAGAGCACATGCTCCGCGGTCTCGTCGCAGTCTGCACACTCCGGACATGCGGGGGAGCCTGCGTGTCCGAATCTGTGCAGATACCACCTAAAGCACCCATGGCCTGACAGAAATTGAGTCAAGTGAAAATTCACCTCGCCATGGGGCCTGCTCGTCCACTTAGACACGCTCGGTATGAGCCTGTGTGTCCATCTACCCTTGCTGGAGGAATCCCATTCGCTCTGCCACTTCAGAATAGACGAGGTTCTGGCGATACGCCTCGCGCCTCTTATGCCGCGTCGCTCGAAGCATTCTTCATCCTCTGCCACCACTAAAGCTATAGGCATCATGCCCGCTAGCACACATACCGCGTCCTTTGAGACCGTGCGGTATGCGCTCACCACCCTAAGGCACATCAGCCTGTGGGTACTCTCAAGTCGCTTCACGTTTCGGTTAACCACTAGCGCCTTCGACCATGCAGCGGCGCCATACCGTAGTATGGAGACCGCTACTGCCGCGAGCAGCTTACGCTTACTCGAGACTATTGCCGAGCTGTTTGACATTATCTTTGACAATGCCATTATCGCCATGCTTGCCCTTTTGCAGGCATATTCTACGTGGCTTCCGAATTTCAGCTTATCGTCGATCATGACCCCCAATTGCTTCAGTGAGCGCTTAGAGTTGATCGTGCATCCACCTGTGGTGACCACTGCCTGCTGTTCAGACTTGCGGTTGTTTACCACCACCACCTCCGTTTTGTGGTGCGCGAGTGCCAAATGTCTCGACCTCATCCAATCCTCCACTATGCCAATTGCGTGAGTTGCTGTCAGTTCCACTTCCTCTATCGACTCGCCGTATACCACGAGGGTAATATCATCGGCGAAGCCGACCAGCTTTACGCCCGGTGGAAGTTTGAGCCTCAATACGCCATCATACGCCGCGTTCCATAGTACCGGGCCCAAGATGGACCCCTGCGGTACCCCTGTGGTGATTTTGTAGCTCCTCTCGCCTTCCTCGGTGTCATAAATTAGCACTCTATTCTGGAAGTAGCTCTCCAATATCCGGCATAGGCTAACCGGGACTCCTAGGTGGTGTATTGCGCACTCAATGGCGGTCCAGCTGACGCTGTTGAACGCATTCTTAACGTCCAGCGTGACGACCGCGCAATAGCGGATTCCTGTTCGCTTCTTTTGGAGCGCTATTTCGGCCGTTTTGGTTACAGCCCTAATAGCGTCCACCGTCGATCGACCCTTCCGGAAGCCGAACTGGTTATCTGAGAGACCAGAGTCATCGGGTTTCTCGGTATAGACCATCAGCCTCGACAGAATGATCCGTTCCAACAGTTTTCCGGCGGTGTCCAGCAGGCAGATAGGTCTGTATGCCGACGGGTCGCCAGGTGGCTTCCCGGGTTTGGGCAGTAGAACCAATCTTTGCCTTTTCCACCTCTCCGGAAATTCGCCTCTGTCTAGGCACATCTGCATAGCCATTCTGAACATGTCAGGCTTAGCCTCGATGGCCGTCTTGATGGCTAATGTCGGGATACCATCCGGACCCGGAGCCTTGTTCAACTTAAGCGACTTTGCTATTGTAATGAGTTCGTCGTTCGTCACCGGGGCTACCTCGCTATGGCCGGTTTGGCTATAGGGAACGGGGGCCCATGGTTTTGTATCGTGGCGCGGGAACAGCGTTTCCACGATCTTCTGCAGCATCTCTGGGGAGCGTTCTGGGGGTGCTGACGCGCCCTTCGTTTTGGCCATGACTACTCTGTAGGCATCACCCCATGGGGTCGTGTTGGCTACCTGGCAGAGATTTTCGAAGCACGCCCGCTTACGAGTCTAAATCTCTTTATTCAGTGCCAGTTTAGCCGCCCTGTAGGCCTCGCTTCGTTCAATTCTATCCTCATCGGTATGAGCCCTTTGCATCCTCCTTCTAGCTCTTAAACAGGATGCTCGGAGTTCTGCGATTTCTGGACACCACCAGTACACCGGTTTGCGTCCATTTCTGGGTAGGGATCGCCTTGGCATAGCGGCGTCACATGCACGGCTTAGGGTTCCGACTAGATCATCGCTGGATAGATCGTCGGTGTTACTCTCCATAAACAATCGCTCCACAAATGCCGGCTTATCGAATCGCGAGGTCAGCCATCCCCGATGACGGTCGATGACCTTCGGCTGTGGCCGTCTTCCTCCGTGTTCCACTCTGTATCGAATCGCCAGATGGTCACTATGCGTGTATCCATCGTCGACCCTCCAGTCCGAGCTAGGGTGTAGACCCGGGCTCCAGAAGGTCACATCAATGATGGACTCTGCACCATTCCTACTGTAGGTTTTTTTGTCGCCTACGTTCGCGACATCTACGTTTAGTCTAGCCATAGCTTCGAGTAAGGCCCAACCTCTCGCGTTAGTCAAGCGGCTACCCCACTCAATCGCCCAGGCGTTGAAGTCTCCACCGATGACCACGGGACTCAATCCCACCATTGCGCTTGTTAACGATTCCAGCATAGACGAGAACTGGTCTATCGTCCACCTGGGAGGGGCATAACAACTGCAGTAGTATACTCCGTTGATCTTCGCTATTACGAAGCCCTCGTGCGATGTGGAAACTATTTCCTGGACCAGAAAACGACCGGTTGTACAGATCGCCGCTAGCTTGGCCTTATCCGCTACCCAGTTTCCGTTATCGGGAGGGATGCGGTATGGGTCCGATAGTAGTGCGATGTCTGTACTTGACTCCGAGACTGACTGCCATAGCAACTCTTGTGCGGCTTCACAGTGGTTCAGGTTTAGTTGTGTAACCTGCATTATCGTTTGGAACTTCGACCTCCTCGCGTGCCTGGACATTTAGGCCCGCCCGTCGTGTGGCCCTTGTTCGCCGTGCAAATCAGGCATTTTTGTGCAGAGTTGCACTCCCTGGCGATATGGCCTTCTACTCCACACTTCCTGCAGAGCTTACTCCTGGCTGGGCCTTTGCATGCCCAGGACTTATGCCCTTGCTCAAAGCACTTGAAGCACGCCACTGGCGGCTCGTATATGCTGAGCGGGCACACTGACCAAGCTACCTTGATCTTCCCGACTGAAATCGCCTTATTCGCATCCCCTACGGGGAGTTTGAACGCGGCAATCTGCGTGCCAGCCGGACCCTTACGCAGGCGGATCGATGCACTTGGTACATCTATCTCACACTGCTGTTTGAGTGCGACTGCGAGCTCCTCTGCGTCGGTAATCTCGTCCAGGTTTTTACACTGGAGAGTTGCCTCCGCCGTTAGGGCTCTTACCTGCACCTTTTCGCCAAGTACCTCTTGGGCTAGTGCTTTGTAGGAAGTACCTTTATTGGCTGCTTCCTTCTTCAGCACTAGCATCATCTCTCCCGTCCTGGTGCGCCGGATGCTTTTTACATCCGCGCCCAACGGTGAGAGACGATTCTCGCCTCGCATGGCCTTCAGCACCTCGGCGTATGTGTCTGCCTCGGTTTTGAAGACCAGCGCGTCACTTCTCGCTCGTTTGCGGGCTGGTTTCTTAGTTCTCACCTTCTTCTTTTTTCCTACCGTAATCCAAGGGTTCTCCTTCCCTTGATCCGGTTGGCCTCCGTTCTTCCTCTTGTTGGCTTGCTGGGGCTTGGTTTCCCTGCCCCTTGCGCGCTTTGCAACCGGCTTAGCAGCCTGGTTACCTACGCTGGTCTTCACCTTCTCTTTCTTCGGCTTTGCACCCGACTCTGCCGGGCGCTTCTTGGGCCGCGTCTCCTCAGCAGGTTGCACCTTAGATATTTTAGTTCTCCCTAAGTTTTGGTGTATGATACAGCTAAACATAATAGAGAACCACCGGCCTTATGAAAACTTAGTGGTGCTTAGTATAGACACTATAGATTCCATAGACTCGCGGAGACATGGTTGAGCAATACGATTTTAGTGTGTTTTACCGTGAATTTAGAGTGTACCGAGCGAATATGACGTCACACAATCCATTGTTGCTATTGAACTCGTGACGTCATGCTCGTTTGGCTACACGAACTGACAGTCCGTTTGGCTACAGTTGTCTTCGCCTCCGCGAGTCTATGGAATCTATAGTGTCTATAGTGCTTAGTGTTGAATCTTAACATCACCAAACCGGAAACGATGGGTTTGATTCTCGTTCCTGTTGATAATCGAATACGAAGGTAGATTTTCTGTACTACTGGGTATAATGATTCATCACTGCCTTCAAATTCGCACAATGTCATGTCATGTGAGAAACGTCAACCTACAGAAATGCTATTGGAAATATAATAGTAATACCTACAGAAATGCTATTGGAAATTCTCAAAAGAATATTAAGTTGAAGATTGAAATGGTGAGAACGTAGAGTCAGGACAAATAATAAAATAAAAGATCCTACTGAAAATCAGCAATGCTCATATAAAGAAACAGAGAGACGTTCCTTTAATGAAAGATTCTTCTCACGGTACAACTGGGTACCATGCGTCTCCATAACACAATCTTCATGCCAGATTGAAGTACTCGATTTGGTCGGGGTTCTGCTAAACCGAACCAAAGACCATTTTTTGAAAAATTGGGTTTTCTTAACCATTAAGTGAAGAAAATGATGATCTTCCTTCCATGTAAAAATCCAGTAATTCTGACAGCTCTTCGTGGAGTAAATTCAAATTTTCTGTTTGGCGGAACATACAAAACATCATTTTGCATCCAGCCAGAGTGAACTGTAAACCATTCGATAGAATCAGCGAAATATTTTAGTTTTGGTCCAGCTGATGAACACTTCAAGTTCTCCTCATCGCCGTCAGATTTCTAATTTCTAACCGACTCATAGTAACAATATGTGAGAGAATTTAACACGTAATTAAAAATACGGGTGTTGGAGGATCCAATTATGTTTCGATGGCGCTGATGGCCATTTTTCCAAATCATATTCAGCCAGACCGAACCAAATGCACTGCATTTAAAAATCAATTTATTCTCAACAATACAAAAATAAACTGGTTTTGAATACATGCATTATATCGATACACCTCGTATCGATAATTTACCCCAGGAGCCGTCATTTAACTACAAGGCCAATTAGAATAATAAAGCTTGAAAAAAAAATCAACCAGTTGGTTCACTTTGGCTGATCGAAAAATGACATTTTCACGAAAACCATACTTGAGAAGAATGTTTAAAAGTTGATTCAGACTTAACGACTGACCTTCAGCTAGGTAAAATGACCTAGAGGTAACGAGCTTGATAATCACTCAGATGATCCAAGTTCGAATCTCTTCCAAATTTTAGAAAACTTTTTTGTACTTAGTTCACTTTGGCAGAACATTTTCATGGTTTTCTTCGACCAGCATAAATTTGAAGTACACAAACTGCTCCACATTCACATCTCAGGACCTCAGGGTATGCAAGGACATCGTTTGACATAATCACTCTTGCTCTGTGCCTCCACATGCACCGCTTATGAAGAAAAAGCATGGGTGGGAAAAGCTGAGCTGGGAGGGCTTCCGCCGTTCATATTTCAAACTATTTTGAGACCTTCGTGCTACCATACTATACGCGTCCTTTTTGATTCTTGTAAAGGATTGTGAGTGATATCGATTTCAACTTGATAGACGATGGAAAATCGAGATTTTTATCACTGTCCAACTGGTTTTACCTGAAACAAAAAAACACATTCAGCCAAACTGAACTATAAACCATTTTCTAATGTTTTTGATCAGCCAGAGTGAACTGAGTGCAAAGTACCAAGAAATAAAATGTAATTATATCAATGATTCCAAATAATTTACATCTATTCTTAATTTCTGATGGTTAATGAAGGCTTGTAAGTTACATGTGTGCGGAAAAGTTTCAAATAATCTTCGCTGTTGTTTATTTGTGAGTGGTTGAACTTTAAGCTTAATTATCTCGGAATTATCTTTTTGGCGCTTAGTTCGGTTTAGCAGAACCCCGGCCATTTGTGGTTGCCATTCTCCACTCTTCATCACTCTCAATGCATGCCAGATCATGATCTACAAGCCGAATCTACTACAGCGAACACCAACTTTGCAGGTTTGTTGTCGGGTATTCTTCAAAAATGCCCCGTATGTCCTACGGTAAAATTCAATTTAAAAAATTATAGTTCTTGCCGAGACCCGAGGCGCAGTGGTCACACATTCGCTTTATAAGCGGATGTTCATGGGCTCGATTCTTAGCCATGGCACTTCGTCAGCTGCTTCTTCCACTCGAGAGCGGCTGGTTCTGAGCTCATGGCTTTAACGGACCCGGATGATTGGATATCGGTGAACTGCAACTCATGTCAATTGGAATCGCTCGTGTAGTGCTCTAGTTGACAACAGAGCTGTTAATAAAGTTTAGTGGTGAAAATATTAATAGGTGCCAAAACGTCGAAAAGACAAAACGTCGAAAGGACAAAACGTCAAAAAGTGTGTAAGTGTTTGCGGTTCCGTGTGATTTTTCTTTAGATTTTGTGTAAATATAAATCGATCCTGTTGGTAGTGACGGACTTTGTGGTCTAGTGGCAACCGCTTCTGATTCATATGCAGAAGGTCCTGGGTTCAATCCCTGGCCCGTCCCTTTCCTCCTACTTTGTATCTTTATATATACAGTCAGGTCTTTTTTTACGCGGTTTTGATTTACGCGGCCGCGTAAAAAAAAACTCCATACAAAAAAAAATTTCATCGTCTTATTTTTGCATGATTCGTCGAGAAATGGTGAGACTTTTTTTACGCGGTTTTTTGAATTTTGAACTGAGTTTTTTTTTTACGCGGTACGTATCCCCCGCGTAAAAAAAAACCTGACTGTACTTTCTCCCCCTCTCTACATTTACAACTCATGTATAATCACACACACTCAATCCTGAATTGCCTGTTTAGCACTTTTTTGACGAAAATAGAACAGCAGAACTATGTCGGTAGTTTCGGTAATCGATTTTACTGAGACTCAGTACACCAACTGTCAAAACCGGGTGCAAAAGGTAAACAGTGCAGTATAGCTGTATTCAGCTGTTCTATTTTCGTCAAAAAATTACCGAACATGGTATTCCAAATTAAGTATACATGTTCATAGCCATCGCTAGAACAGAAACGGGTTGAGAAAGCCATTTCCCTCTCTTCCAAAACTTTCACAGCAGTGTCTCTTTCCTATTAGATAACGCCTACAAGTTATGCAATCAAGTGAACTGTGTCGCACATCTTCATAATAATAAAAACACACAATCCTATCACCTTACCCTGGTATCCACGCACCAATGTGTGAACCTTCTGCCAACCAAGTCCCAACAACACTCCGGCATCCGCATGAATTTGTACCGACGCAAAGGTATATTCAGTCAGACGTGGATACAAACGATTTCAATCATCACTTCCTTACCCTTCCCCACTGTTACTAACAAGTAACATTGTTAGTATTTTCGCAATGGATATGTGGACTGGTAGGGACATTATTGTAAGTTTAGAAACGGTCGTATCAAACTCCTGTACATCGACTTACCCTCGAACTTTGCATTTGGTGGTGGGTGGCGTAATCAAGCGGCGTGAAGTTGATCAGTATCGGGACTCCCGATTCGGGAGGCGGAAGCAAAAGAAAGCAATGGGAAATGGGAGTGGGATGACGACGCGATTGCGAAGCGGCGCGCAGTTGATTTTTGGCTACCCATCGAACAAGACCGCCCAAAAGACACGTTATTGTGATTCGAGTTCGAGAGTGCAGACCATCCGTAGTGACTGCAATTTGGATTTGTACCGACAGTTGTTGAAGTGCTACTAGATCGTCCGAGTTCGGATCGATCGGATCAGAAGCCCGAATCTATTCAGAAGATCATTTGAACCACTGGTATACGGCCTCCGCTGGCCACGTCCAGGCTTGGTTGGAGTCACGTGCTCCGGCCCATGACCATCCCGGCTCGTTCCTGCCAAATCCGCACGGTTGAAGTCCGCCGGTCAGTACCAGCTTACAACGAACCAGTCTCGGCGAAAAGCACCACCACAAGTTGCGACCGCCGTGCCCTACCTCTCTAAGAGTCTCTAAGACTTTCTCACACCGTCCTCGAGGCCTGTGTTATAGCCCGACCTACTCACGCTGCGTTGGTGGCCATTATTCAGGACCGCACTACGAGTCAGGATTGGACGCCCTCTAACCGACCCCTGCTGCTAACCAACGGGCCGCGTGTAACGAATACGGCCCTATTGTTCCTCGGCCACCACCCGCTGGCCGGTTGGCCTACATTCCGGATCCGACAAAGCCATCCTCGCCAACACCGGAGTCGTCACGCCCGGCAAACTACGTCGTACCCACCTCCTCGAACCGCCACGCCCACTCCAAGTGCCACCACGCCCACTGTATGTGCCGCTCCGCTACGATAGAGACATCACACCATGCACCCGTTAGCAATAAAAAGTATACAGGTAAATCCGACCATTGAAGTTATGCTGTCCACAATATCCGAAAGTTCTTCTGTTACTGGAACGCCCTGAGACCCGGAATCTACAACAGGCCTTGAGCGCCCACCCCGTTGGCTGCCGTAGGCCCAAGACCAGCAGCCTGGGTTTTGACGTCAGTTCCCGTCTGGAGCTGGACTAGGAGATTCCGGATAGAAAAGAGGTCTTATACCACATTGACCTACAACATGACGTGGCAGGCGGCATTGTCGCCTAAAAATAAAAGATCACCAACGCTCACACACTGAAGATGCCTGCTAGTCCCTGGCTGATATCTCATTGGTTCCTTGTGTGAGTGTGGTTGGTCTGGCGATACTGGAGTAGAATCTACGGGCGGTCAATCAAGCTCATAAAAATCGATCCTGTTGGTAGCCTGAGAGGGATGGCGATACGGTAGATCCACCAAGATGGCAGCAACTGATTAACGGGGACACCACCCGAGCGCTGAAGGTCAATGACTTATTTTACAATCCATGATGCTTCAAACCCGTGTTAAAACCACCAACTGATAGAGTAAAGAGTATTGCGTGGATAACATACACACTTAGATTTTTTACAGTATCCGGTAATTTTTTACCAAATTCTCAACAGCTGAACGTTCGGTAATCCGTTCGGTAATCGAATCAAGTACCGAACATCCGGTAAACCACATTTTCGAAAGGCTGTCAAAAATTACCGAACTTTCCGGTAATGTGCTTTCGGAATTAGGATTTCGGTGATTCAATGTTTTCTTCTGGATTTTTTACAGTTTTTCGGTATTTGTAAAAATAAATGATTTAGTCTGAAGTTGAAATGTTTTTATTTGGTAATTTTTTGAGAAAATATAATAGGGGTACTCACTAAACAGATTAAATGGCTGCGTAAGCCATGATTTTCTGCTTATTTGAAATGTTTCATGATTTTGCGAATAAAATAATCAAAGATTGCCTTGGTGATCGCGACGTTTAATCAGTTTAAGGTTGAAGGATTCGTCATTGATATCATCGTCATCATTGATATTTTGAAAGCAGTTTTCTCTTTCAAAACATAAATATTTATAATGAAAATGTATTCACTGAAATCCATTCTTCATCTGGAATACAGTGAATACATTTCCATAACGAACATTTGTGTGTTGAACGAGAAAACTGCTTAGGAAATTTCAATGATGACGATAATATCAATAACGAATTCTTCAACCTTAATCAGTTTACGCTGTTAAGTGAATCCCCCTAATGCCTTTTAACACACATTTCTTTACTTTAATTTCGTGTCACCATTGATTCTTAGCATGAACGCGAAGCGAGTGCCAGCTTGGTTCGACCTTGTAAACACTTGGATAGCCTGGAACGAAATGATTAACTATTTAATTGGGAGAAGGCCAGAGTAAAAACATGTGAACAACTTACCCAATTCCAGTAAGAACAATGCTCGACTTAAAATTGCCACCATTCTCAGGAAACGTTATTTTTATACATTTTTTGGAGAACTGAAAACATTGAACCGCTAAAACTGTTGAAACGAGAACTGCAACTATCATCAGTTTGACATTTCGCAAATAATGCTGGCAATTTTACTGAACTTCGGTAAAGTTTGGTGTGATTTACAAGCTTTCGGTAAAGTATTTCACAGTATACGGCGATTGCTCGAGTTTACAGTACGTACAGTAAATTATTTGACAGATGATACTGTCAAAGTATCGAATTACAAACCAATCGGTAATAAAATTACAAATCAACTTTACCGAAAAACGGTAGTTTTCTAGCATTACCGATTTTTTTCAGCAAAATAATTACCGAACGACGAAATTGAATCTGAGTGTGTATCCTGTGAAAGCCTGATTAATTGTGGAGAAAAACAGCTACAGGGGATAGACAAAATGATCGGGACAGGCAAAATTTTCACTTTCTAAAAAATGTTCAACTAGCTGTAACTTTTCGAAAAGTGCATCAAATATTCTCAAATTTTTACTGCAAGTTCTTCAACTAGTCGTGTATCAGTGGACAAAATTTGGAAAAAATCGGACAATTCTTCACGAAGTTATAAAGATTTTTGAAAAAGATAAAATTATCCGATAGCCAACTTTGAGCTGTTATATCTCCGGATTCAATGAACCGATTGCAATGAAATTTTGACCATTTATGACTTATATAATGAACTCTGAAAAACATTTGACTTAACTTGAAATTTTTAACAAACGAAAAAGTTATAGCGATTTTATTTTTTTCACGATTTTTTAGTAAATTGGTCTATTTTTAATATGCATCCCATTCCTTTTTCAATTTATTGGCGGTTATGTTGTTACTTTCCTTCAAAACGCATTTATATATAAGTCAATTAGAGGGAAACTAAATTAACTATAATTTGCATCTTGAATTTTGAAACGATGTTGATGTTTTGGATAATTTGGTGTTTTATTAGAAAAATAATCTAATCGTTATAATTTTCTTCCGTGTTAAGAATATTAAGTTATGTCAATGGTTTTTCATAGCTCATTATATAAGTCATAAATGGTCAAAATTTCATTGCATTTGGCTCATTGAATCCGGAGATATAACAGCTCAAAGTTGTGTATCGGATAATTTTACCTTTTTCAAAAATCTTTATAACTTCGTGAAGAATTGTCCGATCTTTTCCAAATTTTGTCCACTGATACACAACTAGTTGAGGAACTTACAGTAAAAATTTGAAAATATTTGGTGCACTTTTCGAAAAGTTACAGCTAATTGAACATTTTTTGAAAAGTGAAAATTTTGCCTGTCCCGATCATTTTGTCTATCCCCTGTATTTTAGGCAAAACCACGCTATTTCGGGCAGAATTTCGATTTGATGAAAGCGTTAACCACTCACCCCCCCCCCCCCCTTACAACAGAGGGTTTAAATTCATCGGGAGCACCCGCATACTCGTCAATGTACTGCAGGGCATTCTAGGAGAAAAGTCTGTCAGAACCCGTCAAATAAAATTCCAAGAGAAGCATATCAAAGGATACTGGATAAATGGAAAAAAAAACTTAGTAGAATTTCTAAAGTAAGCACGAATTGAAATATGATACTCCAGAATAATTCTTAAAAGATTTATTTGAGATTTTTTTTGAAATGTTTGAAAAGTTATAGTGAAAAATTCAATTGCCTTAGATAGAAATCTTCCAGGGACAATGCCTAAGTAGCCTCTTTGGGAAAATTCTCGAAGAGCTGTTGAAAATTATCAAGATTTACTTGCTGGTAGGGTCGCTTCAAAATTATCTTCAGCAACCTAGTTTGAAATTCCCACAGGGTCTATCCTGTTTTTTTTTTCGATGGTTTCTTCCCAGGATTTCTCCAGTTATTAGTCTAGTAATGCCTAAAAAGAATGCCCAGGATTTATTTCAAAGTTTCCATTGAGATTTTTTTTTGCATTTTGTTATAATTTTCCTCCAGGATTCCCCTCAACAGAATGGCTGGAATTCCTTCAGAATTACTTCAAGAAATATATGCTGGATCACTCTGAAAAATGAAAACTTGTTTTCTTCGAAGGTTAAATATAGTTATTATCAAAGATACCCCGTTTTACGGTACATGAAAGTTCGATATTGAAACCGTGCACCATGTATCAAACCTACGGCTCTGAATCGTATTTTGCCACGCAATCTACAACCACGACTGGAAAGAGAAAATGATCCTCTTTCAGATAGTGGCCTAGGATAGGATGAGACAACTGCAACTTCTCTTGCATGGAAAAAATGAAATACGATCCATAACTTTGTAAGAAAAAATCAGTCACGCCGTTTTGAAAAATTGAAGCAAGCTTTTGAGATTTTGAATATTTCATAAAATTATTTGTCTAACGTCCATTGGCTAGGAGAAACAAAGAGAGAGAAAAAAAACTGTTTGATCTATTTTATTGTATACAAAGCTACTTAATATGCAAACACAGTTTATCTACTTAACCCTTCTAATACCCAACCCCGCCTTTAAACGGGGTATAGTTTAAGCATTTTTGTAAATTTTGTTTCGTAGAAAATCATTTTTTTTATATTTTTGGCTGATATTTAGGACTGTTTTGTATACCTCAAAATGGTTTTTGGTGTATTTTAAAGCGTATTTACATTTTTTTTAAATCATTGAAAAATTGATGTTTTAGTCACCTTTTAGAAGTCATTGTTTATTTTGTATTGAATCGCTACAATTAACATGTTTTAAATTTTTCCCAAATCATTCTATCCTAGTTTTATAGTTTAAGGGAATTGAATACACTCTAAAATTATTTTCCTTAAAATTACACGGAAAATGAAATTTTCTATGGAAAAAATTAAAAATAAAAATATTTCAACAATTATCATAAAATCTCAAAATGTTTTCATCTCAAAAAATCCGTACCCCAAATAGGCTTCCAGGAAAAATATAAAACTGTAGGGATGTTCAGAAATAAAAAATAGAAAAATCAAAAACTGAAATTCACGAAATCGAGAATTAAAAAGAACCATCTTCCAAAACATGTTTAAATCGATTTTAGATAACGAAAAATGATATTTAGATCAAAATCAAAAATTTGGGTATTAGAGGGTTTAAAACCGTAGACACCCACGGATTCGAGTGAATTAATTAATATCCTTAGAGCACAGCGAGCAATTCGTTTCGCTCTGAATAAGCCCCAACTATGGAACCGTAGCAAAGAATCGTGATTGATTTCAATCGCTTATTAGCAATGCCCGGCTGAGTGACGGGAAAACTATGATCTACTACGGAGCGAAATTGACATGCTTAGTGGATTAAAGCAATATACTTCATAACTTGAACGATGCCGATGAATTGAAAATTAGGTTGTCGATCGTAAGCACATTTGGCACGGCACCGATTTCAGCATCCATATCGATCCATTACCAAAGGGTGCCTTCCGGGAGGGGGGAAGGAACTTGGCGAAAAAGTGGCGCGCATAATTTGCATAATTTTATTACAAAATCTCAGTGCCGCAGATCGAACCGCGAGTGCTTAAGTTGTGTACACTCGGTTACTACAGCCGCCGTCCCAAGTTGGCATCGTGATCGTCACCATCCCCATCGTGTTCGATCTCTTTTGTTTCAATTCATTAACTTTATTTACGGAACATAATATAAATCACGACTTGCGTTGAACATTGATAATAATTATAAATTTTGTGAGCTTTACTCGTTTGTGCCGCCGCATCGGTTCTTGCCGAGACGGGCTTTATTGCTATTGTTTTCCCGGAATGTGTGACACACTCTGTTGGGCTAGGGAATGGTGTGTGGGTGGACAGAATGCCTATTGAAAGCTCGTCTCCTCTCATTCTCAGTGCCAACAACACGATGCCTACAGCGATTTCTGTGTCATTCGCTACGAACGAGATGGATTGGCACAGAGAGCAACGACGCCACACCACCGGGCAAGGAAGTCGTTATCCAGTTTCAGTTGTGCCACATAGCTTCTCCATTCGTTTTCCACGCAAAGTTTTGCATTCTGGTTGCAGGTAGATATAAGTTGAGCCAACAAAAAGTTATGAAACTTACCTCAACCCCTGAACTGTTCCGGAGGTTGTCAGCGATTGTCATCGGGCTGTCGAGCGACCACGTGACACAGATTTCTCCTCTTACTACTAGAGTCAAGTTTTTCCCTATGACAACAGAATTTCATCTCGTGAGATTGTTGGAAATTCTCGTCAAATCGATATTGACTGGCGCCATGCCGTCCCGGGCAGTCACTGTGGCTGGGAAGAACTTGAGAATATGCAGACTCTGGGTTGTTGCTAGGAAAAACAATCTAGCTCGGAGTGGGTTGGGTGGCGTATAAAGTGGAACTGTTTTTTTTTTCTTCTCGTAGCACTGGGAGCGGATGTAGATATGAACATGAAGACGGTTCTGCTTTTGGCTTGTAGTTTGCGTTTCTTTCCTCTTCTCCGGTTCCTCTAGCACAATCTCGAATCTCGTTTCTATTTATTCGCAGCTGATGCCAAAATCTCGGTGGGATGTTCATCGTTCGTGTGACTGATGACGACAGAGGTCATCGGAGGAGCTCAACCGAGTAGGGTCACGTTGAATGTATTGCTTCCTCACCAAGGATCCTTCCCTTCGAAACGGGATTCGCAATCATTGGGAGGGCAAGCCTTAACACAACGACAGAAAAAAGAGTTCCTAATTTAGGGAGCAAACAAAACCTTAACTAAATCATATTTTCCGGAACGATGCAGTTATGGTGGTTTATGATTTTTGTTTTATTCAAAAAGACGGGAGCCTGTTTCAACGATAGTATTTATGCTTTCTGCGAAGCAAACAGTTTGACCGATTGAAAATCGTACGTAATATTTTGTACAGTCGTCTATACCCGTAATATCCTGTAGATCAAGAGTAGGCAAGGAAATTCATCGCCCTTTGAGGTTCGGTCGGCTGTTCAATACAGTATGAAGTTGATCATTAATATTACATACTTTTATTTTTGATCAGCATAGATAGTTGTGTAGTGTCGTTAGTGGTTGTCTCAATTGGCTAATAGTAACACTATGAACAGAATGTTCCGGAGAAAAGAGTTCTCTAAACAAGTGAACCCTAATTCACGGTGTAGTTCGCTTACCGTGCCAAGGAGTTAATGATTAAGGAGATTTAAACAAAAGCTAAGCATTTACGGGACGCTAAACCGAAGCTGTACTGCAGCTGATCTCGTGTTTCTTCGAGATATACCGCCACCCTTCTAAGGTCTTAAGGAACTGAGGTAGACGAATTCTTCTACCACCTCGAAACTATCCCCGTCTATCGTAACATTGCTGCCAAGGCTTGTCCTGTCTCGCTCAGTCCCACCTACCAGCATGTACTTTGTCTTAGCCGCATTCATCACCAGTTTGCTGCTTCACGTTTCGGACGGGTGTACAGTTCTGCCACCGTTCCAAATGTTCTAGCAATAATATCCATGTCACCTGCAAATCAGACAAATTGGCCGGATTTCGTGAAGATCATACCCCGACTGTTGAGCCCGGCTCGTCGCATAACACCTTCCAGGGTGATGTTGAATAGTAGGCAGGAGAGTCCATCACCTTGTCGCAGTCCCCTTCGAGATTCGAATGAACTGGATAGTTCACCCGAATCCTTACGCTGTTTTTGCACCTCGTCCAATGTTGCTTTTATCAGTCTGGTAAGCTTCCCGGGAAAGCTGTTCTCGTCCATGATTTTCCATAGCTCTGTGCGGTCGACACTGTCGCATGCCGCCTTGAAGTCGATTACAAGGTGATGCGTTGGGACCTGGTATTCACGGCATTTCTGAAGGATTTGCCGTACGGTGAAGATCTGGTCCGTTGTCGACCGGCCGTCGATGAAACCGGCTTGGTAACTTCCCACGAACTCATTTACTTAAGGTGAAAGACGACGAAAGATGATCTGGGATAGCACTTTGTAGGCGGCATTCAAAATGGTGATCGCTCGAAAGTTCTCACACATTAACTTGTCGCCTTTTTTGTGGACGGGACATATCAGGTAGCTGTTCTGTTTCTCAGATCTTGACTACTAACCGGAGCAGACAGGTGGCCAACATTTACGGGCCCATCTTGATGAGTTCTGCTGCGATACCGTCTTTACCAGCCGCTTTGTTGTTTTTGAGCTGATAGATGGCATCCTTAACTTCCCTCAGCGTGGGAGTTGGTTCGTTCCCGTCCTCTACTACACTAACATAGTCATTTGCTGCGCTGCCTTGATCCCCCGTACCCACATTCTCTTCGCCATTCAGATGCTCGTCGAAGTGCTGCTTCCACCTTTCGATCACTTCACGTTTGTCCGTCAGGAGACCAGTGCTTATCTCTACCGATTTGAAGCCTTTGCGGGATGCGTTGAGCTTCTTGTAGAACTTTCGTGTTTCTTGTGAACGGCACAGTAGTTCCATTTCCTCGCACTTCGTTTCTTCCAGGCAGCGCTTTTTCTGTCTGCATCCCGCGCTGCATACTTCTCCTCCAAAACCGCTCTGCACTCCCCTTCCAACCAATCGTTTCATTGACTCCGTTCTACGTATCTGATAGTGCTCTCGGCTGCGTTGTTGGTGGATGCTTTGACTGTACCCCAGCAGTCCTCCAGAGGGGCCACATTGAGCACACCCTCTTCCAGCAACGCTGCCTCGAGATTCTGCGCGTATGCTGTGGCGACATCCGACTGCTTCAGTCGCTCTAGATCAGAAGTTTTCAGATCGTGCACCGCGGTGCACTTGGTGCACCGCAAAGCCTTGACAAGTGCACCGCGACACGAGAAAATTCTGTCCTCTTTCCATACTTTTTGTGAAAATGAGTATATAAGAGGTGATGATTCTTGATGGGAAGTCAGTTTTATTTAAAAATGGATCCATGGAATCGCAAATAACAAAGGGAGAAATCTTACAAAAACATCGTTAAAAATACATGAACGATTTTCTCAGATAGCTGGCATGTATGCATGGAATTTGCAGTGTATCTTCAGTACTCTTGATGCAACTAGTATGCCTCAGAAGGAAGGTATTGAAGCTGATACAAATTTCTTTTTGACTTCTTGTTTCGCCACCCCTACATAAAATTTTGGCAGGAGGTAAAAAAATATTGATCAAAATAACAAATATTGCTAAAAATACTTTAGCAAATCCGATGAGTTTTTGATATTTTACAGATTAAATGCTTTATTTTTATCCCTCCCCTTGATTAATCAAAAGTGGTGGGACAAAAAGTGAAATAAATATTCGTAACGGACTAATAATCTCGCATATGCTATGCCAAGAATCTTACTGAAAAATGTCGGAAAAATGACCAGGAACCCTGAGGGAATTTACCAAAAAATCCTTGTTAAACACGACTATAAAAAAATACTAAGAAATCTTCAAGGAGATAAACGCAGGACGTTAGGAATCCCCCCAAATTCATTATCAACTTGTTAAATGTTGAACAGCATGCTCAGGAGCTCACTCAGCATTTCGGAGGATCTTGTCTAAAAATTTCCAGAAATATTCACTGCTAAAAAAATCCTGGTCGAACAACTGTTTCATTCGAAGTGAGCTCCGACAAAAAATGCAAGCTCTTATCATAATACAAGCAACTGCACCAGAGAAGTAGCTGTATACGGTGCACCGCAAAGGATTTGTTTCCTAATAAAGGGTGAGTCGTTAATTATTGTGCCACCCTACCTTCAAGTGATTCGCAAATTGTCTACAGTTAACGAAATGAAACCAAATTCTTACTGTAGTTTCGTATATGTATGTATTTCAACTTTTTGGTATAGGTTCAAATTTAGGATGCGTTTTAGTGAAATTCACGACATTTTCAATTAACGCCCTCCATGTGGACATGTTCAGGCTCAACTTGCAACAAATAATTAAAGCTCTCTGGTTTGTTTATGCGCATCGTGCCTGGTTTTCACCCAGCTCCAAGCTTATGTTTCACTGACAACCGTTCCTGAAACCTATTGATGAACATTAAGATGATCCGATAATGTATAATCATCAATTGTTCCAAGGCGCTATACCATGATTTTAGATTTTAGCATGTGATTGTACAACATCTTTTTTAGAACTGTGAACTAAATTTATTCTATATCGAGCGGAATCTCACTGATAACTGCTCAATTCATTTTATGTAAACAATAGACTCTAAGGAGAAACTGTACAAAATTTGGTTGATTTTGGTGAAGTAGGAAAAAAGTTACGTTAGTTTGAAAATGGCACAATAATTATCGACTCATCCTTTAAGTGCACCGCGAGCCAACAGGTCTGAAAACCCCTGCTCTAGATCGTACCGGGACGGCCGCCGGTACATTGTAATTAACGGAGAGTTTTGGGTACAGTTTAACCATCACCAGGTTGTGATCAGAGTCAGTTAGCGCCACGATAGGTCCTGACGTCGGTAATGTCGGAGAAATGCCGTCCATCAATCAGAACGTGGTCGATTTGCGATTCCGTTTGCTGTGGTGATCTCTAAGGTGCTACGAATGGCCATGTTCTTGGAGACGGCGAAATTGATTAAGCTTAGGCCATTTTCGTTCGTCAGCTGGTGAGCGCTGAACTTTCCAATCGACGATCTGAATTCCTCCTCCTGGCCTACCTGAGCGTTAAGGTCTCCTATGATGATCTTGACGTTCCTGTTCCGCGCCACGTGCCTCATTAGCCCTCGTACAGTGTTACAACATTCTCGTGCATGCTGCATTCTTCTCGTTTTTCAACTGTTCACTTGACCATCCCTACATCTTTCTTGAACATGTAAAAACATACTTCGCATATTTTGCATTTTATTAATCCCCGGTTGACCAATTAAAGTATTTTTACTGATTACTGGTGGTGGCCAAATTTCACGGATACTTACAATCCATTGACACTCAAAGCGATTTCTTATACACTTATTAATCCGGGAGTGGTCACGTCATGTATTGAGTACACGCACCATGATAAATGGACGCTAGTGGTACACAGCGTGAGCGCGGTGTCGCTGAAGGTGGTCGAAGACGCGACTGTCCAACTGAATCAGACTTCAGAAACTTGAAGAATATGTATATTCTGTTATTCTCAACCCACTATGGTTGGGGTCTCCAGTTAGCCTAGTGGTTAAGGCTATGGATCGCCAATCCGGAGACGGCAGGTTCGATTCCCGTTCTGGTCAGGAAAATTTTCTCGACTCCCTGGGCATAGAGTATCATTGTACTTGCCTCACAATATACAAATTCATGCAATGGCTGGCAAAGAAAGCCCTTCAATTAATAACTGTGGAAGTGCCCAAAGAACACTAAGTTGAAGTAAATCTTGCCAAGTCCCAGTGGGGACGTAGAGCCATAAAGTAGAAGAAGAAGAACCCACTTTAGTATAAAGCTAAAGGCTCTCTCTACCCTTCAAGTGTTTCACAACGCCTTTTTCAGGTCATTGACTGTTTGAACGATACGCTCGTGCGATACTGACTTTAGCTACAGGGGATACTCAAAATAACTGGGATAGGTATAATTTTCACTTTTCAAAAAATGTTCAACTAGCTGTAACTTTTTGAAAAGGGCATCAAATATTCTAAATTTTTACTGTAAGTTCATCAACTAGTTGTCTATCAGTGGTCCAATTTTGGAAAAGATCGGGCTATTCTACACGAAGTTAGAAAGATTCTAGAAAGGGGTATAATCATCCGATAGCCAACTTTGAGCTGTTATATCTCCGGATTCAACAAACCGAATGCAATAAAATTTTGATCGTTTATGACTTATATAACGAGCTATCAAAAACTTTTGACTAAACTTAAAATTCTTCACACCAAAGAAAATTATAACGACTAGGTTATTTTTTCCAATATAACACCAATTTATCAAAAACTTCATCATCGTTTCAAAATTCGAGATAGTAATTACAGTTCATTTAAATTCCCTCCAATTGACTTGAGTATATTTATGTTTCAAAGGAAAGCAACCAAATAGCCGGCATTAAATTGAAAAAGTAATGAGATGCATATGAAAAATAGATAATTTACCAAAAAAAACATAGAATAATTGAAATCGCTATAACCTTTTTTCGCATTAATAATTTCAAATTAAGTCAAATGTTTTTCAAAGTTCATTATATTAGGCATAAATGATCAAAATTTCATTGCATTTGGTTCATTGAATCCGGAGATATAACAGCTCAAAGTTGGCTATCGGATATTTACACCCTTTTCTAGAATCTTTCTTACTTCGTGTGGAATAGCCCGATCTTTTCCAAAATTGGACCACTGATACACAACTAGTTGATGAACTTACAGTAAAAATTTGAGAATATTTGATGCCCTATCCGAAAAGTTACAGCTAGTTGATCATTTTTTGAAAAGTGAAAATTTTACCTATCCCAGTTATTTTGAGTATCCCCTGTAGTTACCCCATTTACCTACAATTCCCCATCTTTGTCTTCCTTGTCTCCGATGTCCTTCTTTAACAGATGTTGAAAGTTTTTTTATGTTGGTGACACAAATATCCCAAATATTAACATGGGTACCTATGTCATAATACACAATTGCAAAAACGGTAACGAGAACAAAGAAAACGTTTTTAAGTAATAGTGGAAACAACTCAGAACGCTAATCCGACGGCCAGGTTCTATCCCGTTTGGTATCAAGTGACAATAAGGAAACAGAAGGAATTCCCACTATCTAACAACCAGCGGGAAACTCAACGATTGTAGAAGGCTGTATGGAAATGTGGAAAACCTCGTTTTCATCCTTGGATCGTAAAAATCTCTCAACCAAGCGTTTGTTGCCGTACCACAAACAACTCCCCTTTAACAACGGGGGAGTACTGAATTAAAGTGTGCCACTGAGGACACAGCGCCAACCGATGATGACGACGACGACGACGACAGCGCACAATGAGTGGCGTTGTTTTTCCCGAAAATGCCTGCAAGATATGGGGCAGTTCCATCACCGTCGTCGGTCGCTTTGCTTTTAGCTTTTGTGCGGTTGTGGGTTGCGGTGGCGTACTGTGGACTGTGGACACATACCTACAACTGATAGGTACCTCTACGACGACGACGACGTGAAGTGGGAAAATCTAGAACAGAAACGAAATTGCCAAGTGCAGCACTGGACTAGGACTATAGGCAGACGGAGATGCAGACTCGGGGTTTGGTGTAAATGTGGCGGCGATGAAAAAAGATTCGCACCGAATAGACTAGCACAGTAGTAGTTGTCGAGGGAAAGCATGCTGATGGGATGGGAAATGAACATAAAACTATGTATGAATTTATTTTTTCGCATGCAATCGCCCCACTGTGAGTGCGCCTCTAGGACATCAATTATGGCGTGATGCTGTTTCTTTCGACTTTCAGCGCAACTTTTATCGTCACAAGGGACGATAAATTTTAAATGCCTCGTTAGTTTTGCGTTGTGCTCTGGGACTGCAATCCGGTGGCTATAAATGGTGGAAATCTCAGCCCGGAATGCAGAGCAATGTGCGCAGTATAATTCATAATACTGGAATGAAAAAGAGGCCTTTAAAGGGTGTGATTCAATAGTGAATTGGGATAGTCATGTTTCTGAATGTTGTTGCACAATATACTAGAATAATACGTTAATCTTTGGAGGGATTTCATTTACCCAGTACATCGCGAACTTTGCGACGATGGTGTGGTGGGCGCCAGCCGCTACGAAAGCAAAAAACAGCGGATTTTCAAGTGGAACATCGATGTGACGCCCACGTAGATTCGGTTGGAGCCGATGTAAAATCGTTGGCGCCATCCAACTCGACTGAAGTACCAACCTACCCAATCACTATTTTCGACACAGCGAGAAGATTTAATTACACTTTGATCACTTACAAGGAAGCAACGAATTCCCATTGTTGGGAATGCGGCTGACTTTGGCTAGGCGAGTATGGTGACTATTTTTTGTCTGAAATGAAATAAAATTCCTTAAGTTGATTTCGTATTCGCACAATGTTTGTGGGAACGGTTCGTAAAATCGACGCGAACGTGACACTTGGGCTGTAGTTTTCCAGTTAAATTTAGTAGCCAAAAATGCGAATTCCTTCACTTTTTTGCGATGAAATAAATTGAACGTCACTTCAGGATCATAATAAAATGACTTATGTTCTGTGATTTCACCAATACTATACTTATTATGACAGGACTTAGTTAGACTCGCCTTGTTTTCAAACCGCGCCTTTGGCCATACATTAACTAGGGAATCGCGCCACTTGGGCGGTGGTTCTATATTCGTCTGTTTTCCACTATAACTCAGTCAAATTTGAACCGATTGGCACAACTTTTGGAATGTGGTGAGATAGGTATAGTATCTACCCGTGTACAACATTTCAAGTCAATTGGTTCAAAATTGACTGAGTTATAGTGGCAAACAGACGAATATAGAACCACCGCCCAAGTGGCGCGATACCCTACGCACTATTCCACCATAAAAAGATACGCCTGCAGAACCGCTAATTAGCCCAATACGGATACCAAGTCGCTCCAAGACCCAGCTCTGTGGCACCCACGCGCGTACGCACTTACGCGCTGCCCACTTGCCAACTTTTGATCGGTGTCAATTTTTATGACCCCTACGGCGTCAACCACCTCCCGGATTGGTTTTATATCGAAACAAATTTATGGCTTTCGGGGAGCCACGGTATTTGCCAAAAATAATACCATATGTAGCAGAAGCTTCTCACCAGCCAGCCGTCGTCGTCGTCGTCGCGACGGGTGGACCTAATTCCATTCTAGCCGG